>NC_072376.2:91820000-91945000 GCF_028885625.2 Pongo pygmaeus
TCCAAGCTGAGGTGAATGTGTCTTTCCCTGTCCTACTCATTTTCTAAAGAGGTAAAGCCCTCTAGTATTGTTGACTGTTCCTCCTCGCTTCCCTCTTCCAAAGCCATATACTGCTTCTCAGTAAAGTGCCATCAAAAGTGAATTTCTCTAAAGATATGAAAATAGACAATAATTAATTGAATAACAACTTGGAGATGCCTTATTTATCTTCTATTAGAATAGATAACAAAACAATATAGACAAAGACAATAAGATTTAAAAAGAAGTTGAGTTAATATCCCACACTACCTCTTGTACAGATTTTTTAATATAGCAGAAATTCATGCATATGTGTAAGAGTCCATTGGTCAAATTGTATTCTGACCAACTGGATGCATGAGAAAGCATTAAAAATCACGATCATCCAGTTCTTCTTTGTCTGTTTGAGTCATTTCAATCAGTCTAAGAGATGTTTTGTATTATGAAATTATGAAAATGTAAGAAATAGTGTTCAAGCTTCTTTTGATACACTGGAATGGAAAACAGAGTGACTATGTGCAGAAGAGCTAGAGAAACAAGGCAGTGGAAGATCTTGGAAGAGTGAGTGCTTTGCAATAAACAGAGATGATCTTTAAAAACAAAATATAAATCCTATATTTGTGCCCATTTTGTGTTGATTTCTTTTGTAAGGATATTATGATTATTAAGAAGCAAAAGATGATGATGCCAACATCTTAAAATAAATCATTTAATTTGGACAGATTCTATATTATATCTTGCTATTCATATAGCTTATAACATACATTCAGTTTATTTTAGTAAAGTGATCTTGTATTGTAGATTTGCATATGGGGTGCTATAGAGGAGGTTCTGGAAGGGCAAGGAGAAGAAGGAAAGTTTTGGGTTTATCAGAGTGCTAAGCTGTAAGAATAGCACCAATGAATTGAGCAAAAAGCAAACATGGGTGACAAGCCACATATTTTATACTTTATTCTTGTAAAATTGACAGCAGTAATGCTGATATTAGTAAATACCAACATTAGATTGCAGATGTATAAAATTGTTAATTGAGTTTCACAAAATTCAAAGCATTATATTATGAAATATTTATGTTGTAGAGTGTAACCTTTATATTTTAAGCCTCATCATCCTAAAAGTATAATACAAGAAACAATTTTTAAAATACATATTATTATGGCATTATGCCCCTTTAAGCTTTATTGCCAGAAATTAGATTGCCAATATATGCCCAGTTATTTGGGGGTTAGGGAGAATTCCCAGTGTGCTTATTCATGGAAACTCTTTATATTGGGTTCTCTTGCCTTTTATTGCTGTGTTTTGCTGCTGCCTTTGCTATGGCCTACTATTAATAGATTTCTATTACTGGGTACAACAGTTCTTCACTGATAGCTATTGCTGGAATTTCCAATATGGTCTTAGGGAGAGGACACAGCTGTTTCACTAGTTATTCTTCCTAAAACATGGTATAGGTGCTTTTAAATTTTCCATAGCACAAAATAGATCATGCTGTAACTTTAAACAAGACTCAGGGATGATGGATGTGAAGTATGGTGTAGAGAAACTTTCATCACCTATTAAAAGTGGCCATACTTAAAGCAACTATTTTCCATAGGGGAAACACGCACACAGACTTTGATGTCCCCAGAGGAACTATTACAGGAGTCTTGAAATACATTTTTTGAAGTGTGGATTATTTATTTTTACCTAATTACCTTGGGTAACATATCACCCATCCATTTCAGATTGCACTGCATTTATCCTTGACTAGTTTCTTTCCAGACAGAGTCTACACGACCCTTCTGCAGTCTTTTCCAACTAGGCATTACAACTAGGAAAGACCTACTCACAGAACACATTCTATCATGCAAGGACATCCAATTATTTATGGAGTCAGAACAGTCTAAATTCAGATTTCAAAGAGAGACCTTCCTCCATGACGAAGGGTATACACTGTTAGTTCGTGAGCCATATCCACTCAGCAGACACATTCTATTTAACTCACATAGGTTTAAAATTATGAATTACTTGCCAACATTTAAATGATGTGATATTTTGTATAAATGTCTAGAACATTAGCTTCTTTTGAAAAACTAAAATATATGGCAATCTTAAGGTCATATTTCTGCATGATCATAATCTGTTGAGACAGAGTAAATGTTACCCCTTCAACATAGCATAAACTCTTGGGTTACCTCAAGCCCCACCTGGCTCACTTCACTCATTTACTTTATCAACCTTCTCTCTGAAGACATTTGAGATTCAGTCCCTGCTCCCAAATCCACAAGGGTGTAAGTACACTAAGATATAGTTAATTTAGATTCCTAAATAAAACAGTACACTTCTTGATCCAGAATGGTGCTTTTTTTGCTAATTTTAAGACATACATATAGGTAGGTATTTTCCAAAAACTATGGGCAAGCATTTGACTTAAATTCACATCTAACAATTTGTGTTAATCTTCTCCAAAAGTGTAATTTACTTTAAAATTAAATTTCAGTCTTCATCCTTGAAGTTCATAGCTCTTTGTAAACTTTAAATGGCATTTTTGCCAATGTCAACAAATCTCAATTGCCAGTCTTCATTCAGGTAATGCATTAGGAGATTAAAGGTCTATCTTCTTACAGTGAGACTGGAAAGACCAAGCCAGTGTGTGCCCCATCATCTTAGCACAGGACTAGTGGAAATTGGAGCAAACCATAGAACAATTTGCCTTGTGGTACACATGGACTGACTTTTTAAACAAAGAAAACTTTGAAGAAATAATGCAAAAAGCATCAGTTACTTCAGTTTCAGCTTCCATAAGATGTTTATGTGTACCAAAATGATGGACCTGCATCAGATTTCTAGACACACATGTCTGTATCTCCTCTCTCTTCTGGTTCTTCTAGGACAGTAAGAATTTATTGAAATAAATATATAAGAACATTCAAAATGTTCATTCTCAGTGAGCTTTCATCATTTAAAACATATTCATTCATTCAATCAGTTTCTCATTCATTCAGGCATTTAACAAATATCTATTAAGCCCATAGTCGGAGTTGATTGTTAAGCCTATAAAGGTAATTTGCCTGCAGGACTCAATAGTCCATTTGGAGTATCTCTCACATACAAACCTTAATAATTCAACGTAATAAATGTTAAACACTGTTCAAAGACAGAAAGAGAGTGAGACACTAGGGGAGAACCTAAACCTGGATGATTGATTACCTAGGAAATAGCATTTAAAATGATATTTAAAGGATGAGTATGAGTTTTCTAGTCAGAAAACAGGTACAGGGTTTGAAGATGGTGGGGAGGGGATTCCTAATCAGAAAACAAAAAGACAAAGAAAACATGGACACCTAAAAGAGTATGGCTTCTTCCAAGAATTAGACTCAATTTTGCAGTATAATGTACCAGGAAAGTACATTAAATGAGCTTAACTAATTAGACAAGAGTTGCTAAAATGTTCAATCAAACTTCACAACATCAGGCCAACTGGGGGGTGGCTGTGTAAATATTTTTTAATCCCATATAGTTTTCTTTCTTTCACTAATTTGAATTGCCTGCAAACAAAAAGTTTTCAAATAAAGGTCCTGTTAGGCCTATTTTAATTTCCAGATAGCATTCAATACTTTACAAAGAATTAATTTGTTAACAACTTAAAAAGGTAGGTTTTTCCAACTCTGCCCTCTTACTTAGGTAACTCCTTTTCATATGTAGGCAAGGGTTGCAGGGCAAAATTGTCAGTCCAACCCAGGTTAAATGATTACACATCTCAAATCAATTGCAGCTGAGCTAATGAGGCTGTATTGGCTTTGTAGTGGACTAGACAGGAATTCAAAAGAGTTGACAATACAGAAAAATTGGAATCCATTTAGAAAATTCTTAAGAGAATTTAGATCGGTGCCTCTTAAACTTTACTGCATATATGAATCACCTGGGAATTTGTTAGTAATATAGATTCTGTGTTCTCAGTATGCCTGGGTTTAATTTTATTATTATGAACTGTTCATAAACTCCTGTGAGGCTGATGCTTTTGGTCCATGGACCACACTGCCAGTAGGAAAAGTAGAATATTTCCTGATCCTTAGAATTAAAAGAAATAAGAAATCTTAGAAAAATCCCAATATGTCAATGCCATATATCTTTATAGTAATCAGACTTTATCTACTTAAAATGAGAGAGAAGAAAATTTAAGTCTTCAAGGGTAAATCACAACATTAAAAAAAAATCTGCTTCTGGATACTTATGTTTACAAATAAGCTAAGTAATTTGCTCATATAGGATGACCAACTACCTCAATTTACCAGGAGGGTTGTCTTCATATTAACACTGAAATTCTCATGACCCAGAAATCCCTCAGTCCTAGACAAATGGCCACCCTTCATAAGGCACATGTTGCATTAAGAGAGTTTTCATGGTTTGTTCAAAGTGTCATCTTATTATCTATGAAAACGTTATTTTACAAAGTTAAAATGCTGTATTTGGAATCAATTTGTTTTGTAATTTGGAAGAAGAAAGGAGGGATATTCATATCTTTTATGACAATGTGACCTAAAACTTACTTGCTGAGACAAGCAGTTAACCATGTGACTTTTCTTACTCTTTCAGTTCTTAAAAACTTGAGCTAAAGAGAAAATATTGATTTAACATAGAAAGTGAACTTTATTTTTGACTTTATATCTATTTTTCTTTGTTTTACCTTGTCTACCTCTCAATTTTTCCACGTTGTTTTCTGATATATTATTTTAATTATTCAAAATATTAATGGAACAGAATATCTTCTTTTAAGTTATGAATGCAGTCAATTTTGAGTCTTTAATTGTAATTTTTTTTCCATAAAATCTTTTAATTTAGCCTAATATAATGGCACATCAACCAGTAATAGGTACATTAAATTGAATCATGATGCTCATATACACATTTTACGACACAATCAAATATCTTAATGCATTAATTCATATCTATCAGTTAATAAAATCAAATAGGAAACGTTTCTCTATTGCTGCTAACTGTACTTATGCCATTTACTGGATGAGAAGTCTAAAAAATCTCAACAACTTGATTCTCAGGACTTTTTTCCTTAGATGTCTGGTACTTGGCTATTACTCTAGGTTTTACTAAATTTATTGGCTGGTGGATAAATTAAGAAGCTGCCCCAAATTCTACTTTATGCTTCAGGTTTTCATGAAGTGAAACCATTCTTGTCAAATTAGTAACACACGGAATCATGCAAATATGGCACCAAATCTGATGGAAAAAGTGGTAATGGCTCCCCAAAGGTACCTTAGATCTTGTTTATCATTGGCACACCATTAGGAAGTTATTACTTCTGGTGCATTAAATGGTAACCCAGAGTCTTAGAAAAGTTAAAAAGTGAATGGACAAAAGCAAATTATTAGATCAATTAATTAGTTTTTTTTGTTTACTATTTTTAGGCTGGAACTGTAGTGGATATTATTTGAGATAAGTTAATATACAATATATATTATCTTATTTTAAATAGTCAAATACTATTTAGTAAAGCATGATTAATATACCTGAAACAATTAGAAAGCAATTAAATACTCATCTACAAAGAACTATCTATAAGCTTAACAGGATTTTATGTTCGATATGCTGCTCTTTTTCCTATTTTTCTTCTTCATCTTCTTCTTTTCTTTAGACCTAGTATGTGTTTCATGCTAAGCAGAGTCTATTGCATTCTGCTTTACTCAGAGAACAAGTTCAAAGTAGCTTAAGGAGAGAAGGTGATTCATTGAAAGGACATGGAGTGTATAACAATACTGAAAGAAGAGTTGACTAAATAAACTGCAGGAAGAGCAAGGGTTCCTCTGGGCCTCAAGAATAAGATGATAAAGTGGACAGGCCATGTCTGTAATCCCAGCATTTTGGGAGGCTGAAGTGGGAGGATTGTTTGAAGTTCTAGAAGAGCTTGGGCAACATAGCAAGACCCCTATCTCTACAAAAAAATAAAATAGTGGGCATAGTAGTGTGCACTTGTAGTCCTACCTACTCAGGAAGCTGAGGTGGGAGGACTGCTTGAGTCCAGGAGCTCGAGGTTACAATGAGCTATAATCATGCTACTGCACCCTAGCCTGGATGACAGAACAAGACCCTGTCCCTAAAAGAATAAAAATAAAATGATGGGGAACTGAATTTCCTCAGGACTTTCTCTCTCCTTCTCTCCATGCCAGCTCTCTTCTGTCCTACTGCAGACCATCTTCCTCCATATGATAGGTAACATTGCTGCTGACAGCTCTTCATTTTACATTTCATGGGTACCACACCAGATGCTACTTTCTTTCCCTATTTGAATGCAAAACATTGCAAAAAAGAATTCAAACTAGTCTAACAGGGCAGGTAGCTCCCATACCCACATTGATAATTGGATCAAGTTGCCTGAGTAATATACAAGTATAACAATACCCAGCAGAAATGATGGTGTGGAAGGAGGATGGCTCTCATAGAAAGGGAACACTATTCCTGGAAAAACAAAAGGGAGCCGAGCCGTTGTAACATTGAAGTCCACCATGTACACAATTCTCATGTAATCCTTTCAAAACTTTTAAAAGCAAATATTTTTATTTTATTAAAGATTATTATTTTCACTTTTTCTTTTTTCTTTTTTGAGACAGTGTTTTGCTCTTGTTGCCCAGGCTGGAGTGCAATGGCACGATCTCGGCTCACCACAACCTCTGCCTTCTGGGTTCAAGCGATTCTCCTGCCTCAGCCTCCCGAGTAGCTGGGATTACAGGCATGCACCACCACGCCCAGCTAATTCTGTATTTTTAGCAGAGTCGGGGTTTCGCCATGTTGGTCAGGCTGGTCTCCAACTCCCGACCTCAGATGATCCGCCCGCCTCTGCCTCCCAAAGTGCTGGATTACAGGCGTGAGCCACCGCGCCCGGCTATTTTCATTTTATACATTTGAAAATTTCTTTCTTCCACACATGATACTCTGCTGACTTTCTGTACGTAAGGTACAATATGACTGGTAATTTCACCAGTTTAGCTTTATCTTTGACTCTATTAGAGCTACAAATCCTTCCACAAATGGCTAAATACTGAGGACATCTTGAATAGAATTTGTAGACCCGTACCTCACTTGAACTCTAAAACCTGCTTGTGTCTTTCATTTGGTCCTCCTACTTTGAAATTTGACCTCAACCTCTGCCCCAAATCATTATCTCAGTTTGGGTCCCTCACATGTAGATGTGCAGGCTGCCAACTGCCCAACTGGTAGAATGCCATTCTCCAAATGAATGGAGGCCCCTGGGGTTGTAAAATGTGAAGGATCCTTCTCAGACTTGTACATCATTCTAACCATTTCTGCTGTACTAGGCCTTTCCAGCCTACTCCATTTTTCAGTCTCCTCTCTTCCATTGTCCAGACTAACTACTTCCAAAGTTGAGATATTTTCTTGTCCTCCTCAGAAAGATGGGTATTTTATATAATAAGATGAATTAATTGGATATGAAGACATACAGGATTTCTTGCCTAGTACACAATGGACTCTGAAAGCCAAGATGGTATCCTCTAATATCACCTTCCCAATTATTTAACTGCACCATCTAATTGTGGCCACCTGGTTAAACTGACATCTTTTTCTTGCCTTTGCCCAACCATGGCTCAGCTGTGTAGACTAGGTGTTTGCTATCACTTAGGGCTTGCCATAAATTCTATCCTCAAGCTCCAGCTAAGGAACTAGTGAATTACCACGTGGGTGGAAGGGACTAGCACATACACATTAATGATGACAATGACATTTAGAAATGGGTCATTTTCCCCTTTCTCAATAAAGATAGTCTTTGTGGATTTAAATCATTAATGCTGTTTTTTCCCCTCAGCATTATGTTACCATAAAAATATTGAAGTGTAACAAATGATTTGCTTATCTACTACTATTAATGAAATGGTTGGAAAGAGCTTAGAAACAGTTTTCTGCTTTTATTTAGCTGAAAAAAAACCAGTTTCTATAGCTTCCTTTTTATGCAAATGAAGATGCCTACTCTTTTTGCAGATGTTATTATGGAAGGATATCATTGATCATGTCCTCAGGGTAATAAATAATTACTCTACTAACGTATTGCTCTGAAAGAAACTGACATGAAGTAGTTTCAAATTAACCACTGCTAATTGCATGCATTGTTTCATACTTATTACTGCAATCTGATTAACATGCTACTGAATAGAACAGGCAGGAAAGGTTCTTTCTGCTCTATTTTAACTTGTTTTAGCTAAAAACTTGGCTAAATGTGAAATTTACAGAGTTAGAAGGTTAAATCTAGTGCTGTGGAAAACAGGGTCACTGTGGTATAATGAGCTTGACCACTGCCAGAATTTTTATTTTATGAATTTATGTTTGAGAAATTGACATATTTTTTAGATTTCCAATAGGAAAAAATGTTCTTTATTATATGCACAATCTGTTACAGATTAAAACACTAAATCTCTGATATGAAGTTTCTTCAGTAAACTCTTCAACATAAGAAAAACAGTGCCCCTTTTCAATGTAAAATGAAACCTGTAAGAATAAAAACATCTCAATTTTGGCCTTGTTACTAAATTTGCCATAAAAAAAATCTAAATTACTATAAAATGGAACTTTAAAAATGGTGTATATTTGCTATTATAATTGTTATTCCTACTTATCTTCCCAAGATAAATGGGATGATATAGAAAGACAAGTGAAATTGTTATGCTTATAAATGTAGAGTTAATCAGTTACACTAGTGAGCATTTTTATCATAGCTATCCTGTGCCTCTGTCCTAAGTTCAAGGGCAAATTATATACTGAAAATGATATTTTGATAAAAGTTGCAAATCTACATTTTATGTACCTTTATTATGCCCTTATGCATCAGTCTCCATGCAGCAAATGCACATGTTGTTCTATGCGGTTTACAGTTACTGACTCATTTAATTTTAAATGACCCGATGGTACTATTAATATCCCTATTTTAATAGATGAGAAAACTGAGGCACAGAGAGGTTAAGTAATTTTCTCAAGGTTTCAGAGCTAATATTTAATACATGGTGGAGCTAGAATTCAAGCCCATGGTGTCTGGCTCTAAAAACCATGCACTTAGGACTGGGCGTGGTGGCTCATGCTTGTAATCCCAGCACTTTGGGAGGCCGAGGCGGGCAGATACCTGAGGTCAGGAGTTTGAGACCAGCCTGACCAACATGGAGAAACCCTGTCTCTACTAAAAATACAAAATTAGCTGGGCGCATTGGCGCATGCCTGTAATCCAAGTTACTCAGGAGGCTGAGGCAGGAGAATCGCTTGAACCCGGGAGGCAGAGGTTGTGGTGAGCTGAGCTCACACCATTGCACTCCAGCCTGGGCAACAAGAGTGAAACTCCCTCTCAAAAAACAAAACAAAACAAAAATGAAAACAAAAAACATGCTCATTACTGATATACTATGCTGTCTCAGCATATGGACCTGGAAGATGCATTATATTGATAGATAGGGTAAAATGTATGTTTTTGGAGGGTGGCATTGAAACTGATTCTTATGTTGTTATAACTTTGAAGTGTTGGCCTGAGCTCTGACTTATAGCTGATACTGTTCCCCAGCTGCACACAGCTGATGTGTCTATGGCCTTCTGGTCCTTCCTTGGATCCCTATGTCCATCCTCCATTCTATGGCCCAGAGTTTACTCAGCACCCTGAACCCTAGAAGTTCACTTATAATTACTGGTTGGCTGTAGCCTCCTCATACTGACCCGGGCTGTACACATGTCTTTCCAGCTCTGAGTTTAATGACCTCACATTGGTGGCTTGGAATCAGCCAGGGCAAAAGTCTTTACAGCATGGAAACCAGCAAATGCCTTCTCCCCTGTCCCTCGCCTCATCACTTTGGCAATCTAGTTACTCACACAACACTGCCTATGATCTACTACCATTCATATCCCAGGATAGGCATACCCTGAACATGGAGATTTTCATATATTTTTACTGTGTGTCCCCATATTGCATTATAATGTTAACATTCATGGTTCTAAGCCCTTCCTGGACACCAAACAACAACAAAAAAATAGCAGAGTCTCAGCAGTATAGCAGCAGTGGCAAAATATGACATGTGCTTTCCCTTACAATTCTGCATTTATTGCAAACATTACTAATCACTCGTGACATGACAGAGCCTGGCCCCAGACCCAAAATCCTCATCAACATAGCCCTCAAAATTCTCGACAGCCACTGCCAACCACTCAGATTTGGTACATGAGATGAAATTATTTACTGTCCCTCTTAGAATCAGAAATTCTCATTTCTCCCTAGGATATTCCCACTCTGTATTATTTATAACACTTCCCTAAGTTATAGAAAGATTTCTAAAAACGATGACCATGAAAGAAAACTTGTTAAGTTGTCCCCAAAATTTAAATATTTAGAGCATAAGATCCATCCGCTATTCTGGCTGATAAAATCAGTTATGCAATACTCTACAAAGTACTTTGGCATTTGTAATTTTCCTAAGGACTCCATGCTCATGTATTGATATTCACCCATAATTAAATATATATGTTTGATATCAATATTCCTTTGTTAGTCAATGGAAATATATGAGTTCATTGTTCATTGAAACCAGCTCAATGGAAATATTCTTTGACTTGGTGATTAAAAGAAAGGAAATTTGTCTTGCTACAGATGTCAAAATTGTATCATTAAAACATTTTCTGAATATAGAACAGAGTAAGAAAAAGTTTAAAATGTTACTTATTATTTTTTCATCCTCCTCTTTTCTACCTCAAGCTCAAATTTTTAGAAACAATTCCCTTAATTTGTTCTAGTTTCAAAAAGAGAATTGCAGGGATATATGGAGATACATTTATAGAGTTTGAGTAGTTTAGAGGTATGTTTAAAGGGGAGCATTAATCTATCAATACAGTGAAAAAACATCTATAAGTGATGAGATTTTATGGCTTATATCTGATATAAATAAGCTCACTTAATATCTACACATATAGTGAAGACTACTCATAATCTCAAGAAATTACTATCCAGACATGTGAAAATGGTATATCCACTTGCAAAATTCCCAAATAACATGAAGAATGCATAAATGCAAATTGAGAGGTTTACAACAATAGCTGTCAGAGGAAAATCTGAGCTAATTGGTGAAAGTTGTTAGAGGCAAGGTTCTGAAGCATGAATGAGAATTGGATGAATGAGAAATAAAATAGAGGGAATGTGAGAAGGTCTTCATGAGCAAAGGCTCCAAAGAAGGATGGTGCAAATCTTATTTAATGGAAAAGCACATCAGAATAGGGGGATTTGCAATGAGGGTAGTGGTCATAAAGAGTAGGTGACTTTGAATGTCAAAACAAAAGAATTGGTTTTTATTTGGAATTGTGTATCGTTTCATTCTATGAGGCCATTATATTTTTATCTCATGTTTTATAGGCAGAAGTATACTAATCTTTATATGAACCCTTGCAGAGCAAGGGTAAGCTTCTTATCTAATGTTACAGGAGTTGTGAAACAAGCACA
The DNA here is from genome assembly GCF_028885625.2 of Pongo pygmaeus. NCBI lineage: Eukaryota > Metazoa > Chordata > Mammalia > Primates > Hominidae > Pongo > Pongo pygmaeus. Next base: position 91,831,483 of record NC_072376.2, read on the forward strand.
GGATTAAGACTTAGAAAGCGTGGATTTGAATTCTGGGGCTGCCGCTTACTAATGGATGATTTTTGCATGTTGTTTGACCTCTCTGAATCTTAGTTTCTTTATGAAGATCATAATACATAGCTGTTGAGATTGGAGAGCAGAGATAGTCAGGATTAATCATGCTTCTTTCTTCCACTCCAGTTTTGAAACCAATGGAGAGATCAACACAAGCTTTGGAGAGGAGATGAAAATATCTGCTTCACTGGCAGGAGTTTTGGATTGCTGAACAAGGTTCAGATCTGTGGCATAATCAGGCTTCCTAATGCTGAACCAAAGTGGTTGTTGTATCTGGTAGTTGTCACCTGAGAGCTGACTGACCTGTTTCAAGCATATGTGAGATGCCTTCTGGAAATGCCCGGAAACATATAGCTAATGGGATGAGACAGTTCAAGGTTGAACTTCAGCAAGAGCAAGTGGGATAAAGGGCAAAAAGCAGCACATTCCTTTCAAAATGTCCCCATTTTAAACTGCAGGCTAGAGTAGACAATGGAAATATGTGACACATAAAGAAGCTGGTGAGATTATTAAGCAGAGGGCCTTGTGGGGAGCACTAAAGAGTGGGCAAGAGAAACTTCTCAGACGTGGTGATTCTAGAATTGAAAAATCATAGACTCTTTCTCTTCTCTCTCCTTTAAGAGCTTCCAGATGAATTCTTGGATCTGGCTACTGAGCAAATATATGAATAATAAACTAGGATCAGCTGGGTATAAGAGGTTTCCACCAGAGGTCCAAGAAAACCAATGTTTTTAAGCATCTATTGGGCAACTATCATAAACAATCAGCAAGATGTTTAAACAGTTGATTCTGCTGGCGGCCCAACCAGTTTTTAACTGTATCACGAAAACTGGCCTGGGGGTACAGTCTGAGATTATTCCAGCCCTGCTTTTACACTGCCAGAAATTCCCTTTCTGTTACAAATTTCTACCCCAGAGAGGTTTGCATATTTTTGGCATTTTCACTGTGCATCAGTGAATCAGCTAGCCTACAGGCCAAGGAGAGGGGAAAAAAATCCCAAATAAAACTCAACCCAGTTAGGATGTCTTCTTCTATTTTTCAGTAGGGAAAAATACAGCTGGACTCAGTGACTTCAGTCAAAAGCAAACATTACTAGTTGCTTCATTTTTCTAATTTTTATTTTTGACTCTCAAGTTTTGGAGGGCATAATAAAGACATAGCCTCAGCAAAGTCACTTAGAAGATTGAGTTTGTTATTTTGCAAAGCTTGGGTAGTGACACTTCTGCAAAATGCACAAGCACATGAGCAGAGAGATGTGTGAATTCAGGAAAGCAGCCAAATGCACATCAGAGCTGAGGAATGTCACAGTGAAATGAAGAAAACTTGTAAACACCTATCAGTATTTTTAGGTAGAAAATGTTCTAACATATTGCCAATGGGTGCTGCCTGTGTGTTCCTTCCCCTAAGCTTTAAACTCAACTGATACTAAAGGTGATTTGAAAACAATGAAAAATGACAGCTTTATTAATCTAGATGATGTGTGTGTGAGAGAGTGTGTGTGTGTGTGTGCACGCGAACATGCACACGATGTGTGACTTCTGCATGTATAGACTGTGCATTTTTACTGTGGGCCTTGCACAGACGAGGGAGCCCTCTACTGATTGGAAATTGTACTAGATGTAAACTATAGAGGGATGCTTTCAGTGCATTGCTCATGTATCCTCCAAAATCCAGACATTTTGCTTATTTATTTTTCAAATTATGACAGCAGATGCTTTATTTTTGGAAAGGAACTAGAGATGTCAGTCATCATATGCATACAAGTATATGTAATTCCTTCTATCTAAGGCAAAATTCTTTGATTAAAAATATCTACACCCAGTCTTCAACCTTTTAATATAAAGATGATTGTAACACAATTAAACCACAAATGTCTACATGACTGTGATGAGAATGTGTGACAGAGATTATAACCGCGTTTATCTATTATCATGGTTTATCACACATTATTTTTTCCCTTATGCGTGTATTTCTTATTTTATACATTTTTTTCTCAGAGCATAAAGACAATTTTAGGGGTGACAATTTGAACTAATTCATGTGGACAAGTTTGTATGTGCTATATTTTCATATGCATATTTAAATCATATTATTAAGTCCTGTGTACAGGCAAGATTAATGTTTAGTTGCTTTTGAGTTTAGATACCTGAATTTTAACCTCATGTCTTTATAAAATAATTATAGTTCAACTTTTCAATCATTTAAATCAATGGATAAAAGTAAAATATGACTGGGTGCACTGGCTCACACATATAATCCCAGCACTTTGGGAGGCTGAGGCAGGAAGATCGCTTGAGTCCGGGAGTCCAAGACCAGCTTGGGCAACATGCCAAAATCCCAGGTCTACAAAAAATACACCCAGGTGTGGTGGTGCATGCCTGTAGTCTCAGCTACTTGGGGGTGGAGGGGGGAGGATGGTTTTAGCCCAGGAGGTGGAGGTTGCAGTGAGCCGAGATTACACCATTGCACTGCAGCCTGGGCGATAGAGTGAGACTCTGTCTCAATAAATAAATAAATAGAAATATTGTTCACTTATTTTCAACATGACTGGCCTAATCCTATTATGGGATAGTCTCTCTTACCCTAAACATGTTTTTTAATAGATTGTTTATTATTAGAGTGCCAATTATTCTGATTTTTAACAAAGAATTTACATTTTTCTTGGAAGTTAGCTTAAACGTTTATTAGTTTTATATATAAATTTTACAAGAGAGCATTTATTAAATCAATTCTTTTTAGAATTAAACTCAGTTTGAGTCTCATTCTGTACATAACCTTAACCCTAACCCTAGTTGAAGGCACTGTGTGTTGTTAAACAGCTACACCTGGAATTAACATGGCAGCATAGCTGACTGGGACATGAGAGTGACACAGCTTTAACATCTGCCATCTTTTGACCACCAGCATTAATTTTGTTTCTACATCCAATGTCCTCATCCCTCACCAATCTGTCACTCTTTCTGCGGTTCCAACATTACAGAATAGCCATTGCCTTTATTTCATTGAGGATAAAACACATAATGTCAACCTAGGATGATCAATTTACTCTGCCATTAACAGCCACCATTTATGAAATGCCTACTGTGTGCCAATCCCTTTTCAAAAAAATGACCCAAACCTTAGAAATCTGCATGGGAAATGTCACTATTCCAGTTTTTCGGTTGGTATTCTTTTTGTTTGCAAATGACAAATTGTATTCAAACAAAGTTAAGCAGAAGAAGGGGACTTTATTACAAAGACACTGGAGTATCTCATATAATCCCAAAGGTCAGGTATTGCTTTCTCAAATGACATGTCCTAATAGCTTCGCTGAGGTTTCATTTATTTCTTACTATGAGTTCACTGAAAGTTAGGTGTGGATAAAAGTATCAGTCATTATTTCTGAGTATTAAACTACAATGATTTTTGGATATGGCTAATTTCTAATATCTCTAATTTTAATTTTGTTTAAGAGAGAAAATCCTTTTTTGCTGATTTTTCTCTAATGTTTTTCACACATATTTGAGTAAAAATAAATGCCAAATCAGTTTATATACCAGCTAAAGAGTTTCATAAACTTGCTACATAGCTTGTAATGCTTTCAAACTAAAGGAGTAGGCAATAATCAACTATAATAAGTGCTATAGAGTTTCACATTTAGTTTTTATTTCTGTCACTTGTCTATGATTCCACAACAAAGCTCTGGCAATGGTCTGTGGTATCCCCAGTTCCTTCCCCTTGTGGCTGAAGAGCTGGTCAGTGCAGTGACTGGGGAAGTGACCACAGAAGGAGGGCTGGCAGGATTGCCACAGCGGCGGCTACGGTGCCTGTCCTCATAGTTTAAGCATGTCTCTATGTTGCTGATGGAAAAAGTGGTGATTCTCTGAATGTAAATGCTCCCAATCTAGTTTAATTTGCCACCATCACTGGAATCTCCCTTTCATTCTAGCTTGTCTACTGGACTCTGCTTTGAGATTCTGCTCTGGTCTCCAGCTTTGCATAGGAATGCCCTGTATGTTAAACCTGAATAACAATAATTCTGTGTATTGATGGACAACTTACATTATTAGCATGCAGCGCTGGGATTAGAATATTAGGTGGTGAGATCAAGGATAAGGTGAGATAAGATCACTTAGGATATCTGGTTTCTCTACATTACTGAGAAGGTCATTAGGGACAGGGATGGGAAAGGTTGAGTTGGCTATGCATTTCACTTACAGTAAAGACCTGCTTTAGTTAGACTGCTCTCCTATCACTAGATAAAAATGAGATCCTGTTGTATGATTGTTGGGGAGTATGTGCCATTCACATAGCCTATGTATATAGCATTCCTTAGAACATAACCCCAAATACAGTGCAATGCCCTAGAACTGCTGTTACTTGAGTTTGCCTAATAATAGAGATGGATCATGCAGGGTCTGTGCTCTGTTCAATGATCAGAAATGGATACATAAAATTTGGGCGCAGATATAAAATTTGTACAGGCAGAGGAAATTTAATCAAGCCTGAAAAAGAAATGATTACATGTTACTTTTTGGAAGGAATCATTTAGTATGCCACATTTCCAATGAGTTAATTTAACTGTCTGGGGAAAAAATTCCATGAAATATTATGCTCACGTACACTCACCAAAGGAAGAGTATTATTTTAATTTGGAAGCTGTTACTCTTCTTCATATATAATCACTAGGTGAGCAAACTGATTCTTTCATATCATACAGTTGGCAACCGAATAAAAAAAGGCAGTTACCCTGTAGGTACATTTTCAGCACATTTTGTCTTGTGATAGGATTGAGTTCTAATGCTTTCCCTTTGTTCTTCATAATGGTGTAATTTTTGCAATATATTTCAAAGTGCAGGACTTTCCAAACCTTGTAGCTGAAGGCCTTGAAAGCATACTGTCTCAGGGGGTCATTGGACTGAAAACATGGTTCTGGTTAGCGAGCACAGCCAGCACAGGGGTGAAATGCATTCTGCCCAGAGAAGGCCTGGGCTGAGCCATTCGGTTGAACATGTCTCAGTTCTAGTCACCTTCCCAGTCTAGGAATGACAAAAATACCTTTTAATCATACAGCCAGTTTGGTCTCACTAAATTCTGCTGTAAACTCCATGTATTGCTTCTGGAAATCTCTTAGACAATCTATTAACTCTTGAAGCCTGATTTCATTTCCTGGACACTGATTCCCTTGAAAACCTGATGTCTCTTGAAATTTAAATATATAAAGAATAAACTTACAACATGACAAATGTATAAAAAATAAACTTACAATGGAGATGCTTTTAAGAATAAAGAAGGTAATGCTGATAAATCATTACCTTCAGTGCCTGAAATATAAAAAGTACTCCTAAGACATCATTATTGCCATGACTCTTCTGGGTTTATTATTCAAGAGAAATTTTGTCAACTGTCCTTAAATCCTAGATAGAGTACACATCAGTGCTAAATAAATTTAACTACTCTAGGTGTCAGCATAGATAATCATATAATGATATGAAAATTTAAAATTCAAAGTTAGCAATTATTTTTCCATATGATTTAAGGAGTTAATGGATGATTGTGAACTTGGTCATCTGTTTAACTCAAGTGTTTCAGTATGTAGGGTACCCTACAGAGATTAAGACTTGGGTCCCATGTTTTGGAGTCAGAAACCTGAATTCAATTCCAGTTCTTCCATTTAGCAGCCATATGTTTCAAAGTGATTCACAATTGCTACAACATCCATATTCTCTAACTCTTCCTAAATACTCTTCTTTGACAAGAACTCTGCAAAGCCATTTCATATACAGAAAGAAGAACAAAAGTTAAGAACATAGAATTTAGCATCAGACAGAACTTGTTGGGTCCCATTTTTAACACTCACTAGCTATGTGACCTTGGACAACTTCCCAAGCCTCTAAAACTCAGTTTCTTCCTCTGGATACTAAAATTAAAAATAGTATTAATCTTATAGTTGGCTGTGAAGATAAGATCAATTATAGATGAATGCTCATAGCACAGTGCTTGCAACATGCTACATTTTGAAAAATTACTAATTTATTTTATTATTTTCTCATCACTAAAATTGAAATAATTGTATCTTCTTTGTCTACGCTATAGGTTGTTTTGAGTATCAAATGAGGCAATGTGGTATATAAAACTATACATATAAAAAGGAAATTTATAAATGATTTTCTTGAATTTTCTTGGGCAGAAACATACTTGGAAAACAGTGCCAAATGCTAAGGCTTAGAAAATGTTTTGCCAGAAGATATGTTAATCTTAAGGTTCTCTTCTGTCTACTACTTTAACAGTAAGAAAGTAAAACTGGGACAGTAGTTACTCTTACAAAGCTATCACTCTCTGTCAACGACAAAGCTACATTGTCCTAAGTCAATAAAGTAACATTTATTGATGTCATATATACAAAATCACCATCTCAATTAATTTTTTCTTTTTCAATTAATAAATGAGACACTGTATTTTGTTGTTGTTCTTATTATTCTCCAAATAGGAAACCTTTAGTTTCTTAATATTTTATCTCCCTTAAGATTCCCTGAAAATTAAAAAAAATGAAAAAAACTATTAACCCAGTGGTAAATATTCATTAAAACATATATACCTAGAAATGGGATTCTTTTCATAGACAGGTTTCTATGTTTTTTATATTCTCCTAGGCAGCTTTCCAGATTTTCATTCTTGAATTGATAATCTAAGGTCTGATCACCGTAAAGAATTGTGTTAACGCTGTATTAGAGTCTTAAAATAGTTTGGAGAAATTTAAAATATATATCTGTATAAAGTTACTATGCAGATGCCACTTCTATCTTCCAAAAGTCTCAAACTTCTTGATGCAAATAAAAAAGTGCATAATATTTTAATATAGGTTCATATTGATTTTATGAGACTCCTCTGAAAATATTTAGTACATTTATTGATATGGAATTTAAATTCAGGCTTTTTTTTCATTATACTGGCCAATTGAATGGAATTTCATCCAGACTGAAATATTCAAACAAATAAACATGCACACAAAAAGACGTAAGTAAAGTAGATATAATGATAGAATTAAAATTAACATCCTCTCATTCCTGGATTAACCGTTAAATGGGAATATTTTCCAAGAATCTATCATTAATTCTCTTCTGTTTTCAATAATGCATTCCATGAGGGAGATTGCATCCAATCCTTTTATTTTAAATTCTACTCTTACTCCAAGTTATTTTCCATTTTCTACCTTTCTTTTGAGGTTCATGTTTATATTTTCTAGTACCCACCAGAAAATTGTACCTGTGTGTTCTGAATAACCATAATTGAACTATCTTATTTACTCTTTGTCATGTGCCTGTTTCTTTATATTTCCCATACTATCGAGTGCTCCATTATCTGCCTAACTCTCCAAAGTAGAAATCTAAGATAATTTATCAGCTTTTATCCCCACCAACTTCTACATCTAAACATGTCACAGCACTGTCCACTTTATCACTGAAATAGCTGTTTTAGTCCAGTTTCTAAGCTTTATCTCCTCCTCTTGGTGTGATGAGGAGGAGGATGGTCTCAGGCTTTGATGGACCAAGATCTATTGCCTCAAGGACAGGGCAGTAGTAAATTTTTAAAGAGATTTGTAGGGGATCAGCTCCTTTTCTGAGAGACAAGCTTGCTGGGGACCAGTCTTGGACAAGTGACCTTTTATTATTCAAATATTATTGGATATTGTTCTAGTCACAGTTATTGAATACAAAAAGTGACTCTTTTACTGCCCTGCTATCTGTCTTTGTTTCAACCATCATTCCCCTCCAATATAGCTACCTTTGTCAAAGTCATGCTCTTAAAATACATAAGTGCTCATATTACATATTCAAATCCTTCCATAAGGCCCCATTGCTCATTGAAATCCAAATCCTTATGTGACCAACAAGGATTTTAATGACCAGGCCTCACTCCACAGACTTAGGCTTACAATTATTCCCATGACAATTTTTATATTCTATGCAATACATTTCATTTGGTATTCTCTTCTTACACTCAGTTTTAAGTTGACAAATTCTCACTGATTCTCTAAGATTTTGCCTAAATATTTCTGTGAAGCTTTTCTTGACATTCTTTTTCTACATTTCCCTCTGGAGTTGTACAATGACACAGCCTTGTTTGTGTGTGTTTATCGTACATATATTTATAATTGTAATTGTTCCTTATAGATTTGCATTTGCTACTAAGTTGGCTGTAAGCTCTTTCAGGAATTTTGCCATTTATGTCTTTGAAGCCCTGTACTTAGCCAGTCACACAGTAATTAGTCAATATCTGTTTTAAATGAATGAATGAGTGAATGAACAGGAAATGAAGTAGGCCATGCACTTGAACTAGAAGATGAACCCTCTTCTGTGGTTCACTAATATCTACACCCTGCATGAAAACTTTTTGAGTATTGGGAACATAAAACTAAACCAAACATTTTTCTCAAAAAGGAGTATTTCTCACAGAAGTGAAGATGGGAGCAATGGACACTGGAGACTTCCAGAGGGAAGAGGGGTGAGGGCAGAAGGACTGCTTATTGGATGCTGTGCTCACTTCCTGGGTGATGGGATCATCTCTACCCCAAAATTCAGCATCATAGTGTTCCCATGTGACAGACCTCCATATGCACCTCCTGAATTTGAAATAAAAGTTGAAAATATTTTTAAAATAGTGTTTCTCCATCAATTGCTTGTCCATGTAGACATTGATTGTATTAAACACACTAGTGAAATGAGTTTTGATTTGTACACTCTTCTAAGGTAGTCAGACTCATTGTTTTTGTAGTTGGTAAGAATAAACTTTAAATTTCCTCCTTATAATAGCATTTTACATGCAGAAATTATAATTTATCTGGGAATACATTTCTTACATCATTCAGCGTTGATTCTCCCCTATATAAATTTTGGCTGAATTTTGTTTTCAGCAATGGGATTCATAAAGAACTGTTCAAAGCTATAGAGAACAGTAGGTTCAAGCTATGAAATAAATGAAAGATTATAGGGGGATGAGGTGTATATATGTGTATGAAGTGTGTGTGTATGTATATGTATGTGTAGTATATAGAGTTTTATTCTGATGGTCTACTTTGAAACATAAAAACTTCTTGTAAAGCATCTTTTTTGGACTAAACAGAATTTCATCACCTCTGCTGGAAAACTAGAAAGTTACATCTTTTGCATATTCATTTAGGCTGTGATAAATTAGTTTTGGTTATTGTTACTTCATTATTTTTCATAATTCTCCTACCCTCAATTTATTCAATTCAATCTCAGAGCTATAGCTTCTGGTACTTGACTATAAAATTATATATATGTCACAGAGGCAAAAAGATATTACCCACAAGTGCTTAAAAAATAGATCCTAAACTTTAACACTTGTCAGAAGTATTAGCACTTATCAAATTGTGCATTGCTGTTTAAATAAGGCACTTGTGTCTGTGTCCCTATAATATGAATGTTACTTGACCCAGAAAACTATTCCTCCTGGAAAACATGTACAATATCTGCCAAAAAGGCACTTGGATACTTTGTTGTGACAAGACTTATTTCCTCTCTTGGGCAAGATTTGAAACCAGAGCCAGGAGCATTTGTACTAGTTAATAATTCCCAGACAAATTTTTGGATAAGACATGAAGAATTAGCCTCAGCCTCAGCCCATTTCCATTTGGCTAATTTTCTTGCACCTGTTAAAATTGTTCTGCATGCTGAATGGCCTTTATACTCTCCAGATAGTTTGTCTCAGGCCGCAGAATCTAGAGTCTATGCATGATTAAAACATTGATAAGTCCTGCCAGAGTGCTAGGCTTTATTTTTCAGTGCTCTTGGTGCAGAAACCATAAACTGGACTGAATGCTTAGAGGTAAAAGGTGTGAATCTTTTGTTATGGTGGGTGTTGCTCTAATAAAATAAAACTCTGAGTCTCTGGTATAACTCTACTTTATTCTTCTAATGGCTGCTGTAATAGGAATGAGTTACAAATGATGACAAATAATAGAAAGTTTGACCAAGAGTAGTATAAAAAGAGAAGGGTTTATTTTTCCCACATGACCAGATATTGAGGGGTAGGCAGTCCAGGCTGACACAACAGACTCTGAAATCTCTTTCGCTGTGTAATCCTAACATCTTGTCTTTTGTCCTCATGCTTTTCAGATCGTGGTCACCAGATGGCTGTTGCCCTTCCAGGCTTCCAGCTCCTGTGTTCCAGACTGAAGAAGAGGAACAGAAAAAGGGTCAGACATCTTTCTCCTAGTGCAGCTTTGTTTGATTAGGAAGAGACAATTCCCCTCTGTCCCCCTTGAGATTTCTGCTTGCATCTCATTGACCTGAACTGTGACACCTAGCTATTTCTGTTTCACTCTCTAACAAATGTAGAAAGTGTTAGTAAGGAAGACTGGAGTAGCATACTTAGAAATGGCAACAAGCAGTGCCTCCCACAGCTGCACAATATCCCAGTTTGTCAGAATCTTCCATGTGCTCCTTCAGACCTACTCTCTGCCCTTCTCACTCTGCTCTCTACTCTGGAGGCTGATCTCCAGGGCTACATTCCACAGGCCACCATGCTTTCCCAGGCCAAGTTTTTTAGAAATAGATCCTGAGGTGGGGATTTGAGTACACATGACGTATTGAGAGAGTGCTCCCAGGAGCAACCTTCAGGGGAGTGAGGGAGGCAGACATGGAATGAAAAGGAGCTATGGAAAAATGTGGTTCCAGGTGAAATCTAGCTTTGGCATGATCCCATGGAAAGCTCTGGAGTGTAAATTCTGATGCAGAGTCTTTTCCAACTTGGGACAAGGAAACAGGGACTTTGCAGCACCTCTCCAGTCAGTCCTGGGCCATTGGTCCCTAGATGGGGAAAGAATATATAATTCCCAGGCACCTCCAGGTAAGGGGACCTCAGTCACCTAAGGGCAAGCCTTCTGAGAAGGATGCAGGTGTAAGTCTATAGCAGAAGCACCTGCAGCAACTGAGGAATGAGCACACCAACCATCTCATTGAGAGGGATCTCAGGGCTCTGGGCTGCATAACAACAGCTTCTATCTGTGCTTTCTGGCTTCCGCTAACCTTGGCCAATGGAGAGCTAGAACAGGCCATGCAAGCATTTCCCTTAACTCGCTCCCTGCTGGGTTTCTTTCCAAGGATTCTTGGACATGAGAGGAAATGTCGTTTCATGAATGTTAAACTAATTTGACTTAACTTATAAAAGATATGAGGCATATCAGAATACTTGAGCTAAATAAGAAAAGATCATCAAGTAAAGAGTAAATCATGGTCTTTCATGGAAAAGAAAATTTATTTAGAATTTGTTCTATTCACAGTTATTGAATACAGAAAAACTCCAAGCAGATATAAGTTTGAGTATTTCACTTTTTAAAAATTGATTTTTTTAGTAAAAATCTGGAAAATAAAGGTTTTCCTAAATCGTAAAAAATTTCAAATAAACCAAGTAACAAACATGACATTATTTTAAAATATGTAGAAGTAAGAAGCACATGGAAACGTTTACATGACTGTGAAGAGAAGAATCAGATACAAATTATCCCCCAAATAATTTCTCTACAGACTATTTTTTTGACATTGTATATCAAGTGTGGTCTTGAATTAAAGAGAAATTTGAAAAAGAAATAGCTGTATACTACATTTTATAATTTTCTTTATAATATTCCAGTGTTTAAAAATTTTAAAGTCAAACTTAAATACTCTGTGAACCTAGTTATTGCTTTAAGAGGAAGTGAAATTGCTGCATAGGTGATAGTGACTCATATGATACATTTAAAATGTTTTGCAATAAATTCTATGATAATCATGCATCCAATTCTACCCTATTGCAATGAATAAACATAATTTGTAAAATTCATGGTTAATTTCTGAATATAAGGAATGCTTTTAAAATGTCATTAAAAAATCCCAAGTGTTACTTTGCTAACAAAATGAAGTTTCTCTAAATGGAAACTTATTAAAACAAACCATCAAAGAACCACAATGTTCCAAGAAAGAATGGTTAATCTGTAATTGCTGTAAATATTGCCAAATTATGTGAAAATAGTGATTACAACTACATAATTGGTGATTTTGCTGAAATGAAAGTAAACATAAATTTATTAAAAACATGTATTTGTGAATTATGTATCTTCATTTTATTATTTGTTAGAGCACAGCAGGCCTAAAGAGAACATTCAGAAAAGCACAATAATAATTAAATTAAGCTCTCTTGATATTTTACTGGCTTGCAGTCATATAAAAATGCATAGTTTTATGCATACATATGCATTTGTATATACATTGATCTTGTTGCTATTAAGGTATCTGTATCAAGATAAGAGAACAGGACATGTTTTATTTATGAGTTATTTGCCTTATTTACAACCGTTAAACATTAGACATGTCTTCCATGGAATACTATGCAGCCATAAAAAAGGATGAGTTCGTGTCCTTTGTAGGGACATGGATGAAGCTGGAAACCATCATTCTCAGCAAACTATCGCAAGAACAGAAAACCAAACACTGCATGTTCTCACTCATAGGTTGGAATTGAACAATGAGAACACTTGGACACAGGATGGGGAACATCACACACCGGGGCCTGTCGTGGCGTGGGGGGAGGAGGGAGGGATAACTTTAGGAGATATACCTAATGTAAATGATGAGTTAATGGGTGCAGCACACCAACATGGCACATGTATACATATATAACAAACCTGCACATTGTGCACATGTACCCTAGAACTTAAAGTATAATAATAATTTTTAAAAAAAAGGACAAAGAAAGACATCTATGTCAGGCAGCCCGCATAAGAGATGACTCTGGTATGCGATTGCATGTCCACAATCATCTTGGGAATCATGGCCGAGGTGAAATCAATGTCAGCCAAGGACAGGCTGAAGAGGAAGAAGTATATGTGGGTGTGGAGGTGGGAGTCAGAGCTGACAGCCAGGATGATGAGCAGGTTCCCCAGCACCGTGACCAGGTACATGGACAAAGACAGCCAAGCGAGGACAGGCTGCAGTTCTGAATCCTCTGAGAGTCTCAGGAGAAAGAATTCTGAGACACCTGTGAGATTCTGTGGTTCTGTGTGACTTGGACACCTTGAGAAGAAAAGAGGATTGGAAAAAATAAAAAATAAAAACCAGCCCTTAATGCTGTGTGTATATTTTGGATACAAGCAATTCACAAGGAATATTTTCACACTTGAGGACCATCCACCGTCAACAATATTTCTCAGTTGTGACAAACCCAAAAATCTCACAATGATTACATGATTTACACTTTTGCTATTCAACTCTTTCTGTACGTACATACTTTAGATAAAATCCACTGAAGAATGTTAGAAGACCAAAACGTAACATGTAACAAATCCATGATCTCAGTAAAATGTGGCCTACTCTTTTCAGAAAAAATAAAATATGATAAAAAATTAGATGTGTCTTATGTCATTTCCCATTTGCTGTTTTGCTCCAGTCGCCCAAATGAGAGCACCTGCCTCTTTATATATTCCAGAAAAATTATAAACAGTTATCCCCTGAGGACATTTTGTGTGGTTTTAGCCATTTCAGAAAATTTTATGTTCAGTCCACAGTGATTTAAAGATTTTTGGTTTAGGACTTAAAGTTGTTAAGTTTCCTCTATTTGAAAAGTATAAATCATGGAAATAATACTATATAGGTTCAGAGCAAAGACTTTAAAGACAAATCTGGGTTTAAAACTTGATCTCATCAATATTATCTAAGATGTGGGCAAGTTAATTAATATTTTTTGACTATAATTCCAGTTCTAAATTCAAGACAATTTAATTACTTCATTGGGTTTTTGCCTTTAGCTCAGTAAATAGTTGTATGGTGACTGTTATTAATGTCATGTCAACAAGGCACATGGCTGGATAGCACACACATCAGACTTGCTGGAGCAGCATTCTAAGATGGGACTCTGGTTGTCTATGCATTCTCAGGCAGACACAGAGGACTAGTCGAGCCAGACTTCCAACCCTGGAAGAAAGACTAGTCCCTCTGTTCAGGGAAGTTCTTAAGCAGGAAAATTACAGAACCCTCCATCAATTCCCTAGCTTGAGCAGGGGCTGGCATGCAATAGCAGTATGATTGTGGAGGAATCTTGTCTCCAGCCTCATCTTTCTAGCAAGTGAGTGCACATGTTTGGAGGATGGAGCACCAGCCTCCTCGACACTATGCAATTAGGGGGCTGCAGTCCCAGGCACATAGTGGAGCTGAATGACAAGGGAAGCTTACTGCAGGGTTTGCTACTTCCGCTTTTATGTTGCAGGAAGCTCTTTCTCCTCCTCTGGTGTGATGAGGAGGATGATGGTCCCAGGCTTTGCTGGACCAAGATCTGTTTCCTCAAGGACAGGGCAGTAGTAAATTTTTTAGGAGATTTGTAGGGGATCAGCTTCTTTTCTGAGAGGCCAGCTTGCTGGGGACCAGTCTTGGACAAGTGACCTTTTATTATTCAAATATTATTGGATATATACCCAAAGGAAAATAAATCACTCTACCAGAAAAACTTACACACCCATATGTTCATCACTGCACTATTCATGATAGCAAAGACATGGAAACATACGTGCCCATCAATGGTGAATTGGAAAAATAAAATGTGGCACATATACACCATGAAATACCAGGCAGCTATATAAAAGAATGAAGTCATATCCTTTGCAGCAACATGGATGCAGCTGGAGGTCATTATCCTAAGTGAACTAATCTAGAAACAAAAACCAAATACTAAATGTTCTCACAAGTGGTCGCTAAACATTGAGTACACATGGACTTAAAGATAGACACTGTGGCCTACAAGTCGGAGGAGGGTGGGAAAAGAGAAAGGTTTGAAAAACTACCTATTGAGTATTGTGCTTGATATCTGGGTGACATGTTCAGTTGTAACCCAAGCCTCAGCATCACACAGTATACCTTTGAAACAAACCTACACATGTGCCACCAAACCTAAAATAAAAGTTGGAAAAAATATTTAATACGTGTATATAATTTATATGTGTATATATAACATGAGTATTTAATATGTGTATATAATTTATATGTGTATATTTAATATGTGTATATAATTTTAATTATGATAAAATGAGTTTATATTTTCATTGACTACTGCTTCCATTTTGGACCACCTAAGCTTGAATAGTAATTCACTTATAATCTTCTATATAAGTGTGTATGTGGAAGAAGCTTGTTTAATATAGAGCTACATTTTATTCTAATCTATAAGAGATCTTTAAAAGCAAAATCCAGTTTGTAAGTACGTGTATTTTTAATGACAAGGGAAAAGAGGTCACAAATAATTACAATTAAAAATGTCAATATAAAGAAAGGAAGGTGGTAAAATGTTTTGGTATAAGAATTTATGAATGAATAAAGAATTACCCTAAAAAGCTGTATTTTGAGATAGGTAAATGATCTGATCATGGCTTTCACTTTATTATTCACTCTCTATGTGAGAACTCTGTACAACAAATTTATCATGCAGACAAACACAAAAAAAAATCACTTAAGTAGCTGATCTTTCATGTGCCAAAATTCCACCCCAAATTGCAGATATAAACCTTTGCCAACAAGAGTTTATTTTTAAGACTCGGACAGTCTGTTCACTGTGGCAATTCTAGCAGGCTCCATCAAACCACTAATGACATAGAAGAGAAATGAGAAAGAATCGACTTGGAGTAACTTAATGATACTACATTGTAAACCAATGTCAAGCATGCACTGTTCCCTTAGAGATATTAATAAAGTTGGTTGAAGAATATATGTGCTCTAGTTCTATGAGACTCCAAAAGAGATTCCTATTGCTAATTTTTTCCTTTAGCATGTGAAATTGTTAGTCAGCATGTTCTTGCAAGGACAAAAGTTAGATTTTTGTTGTAGGATACTCAGTTTTCTTCCTCCCCCAAAAATGTTAATTTTAGTGCTTCAAGGAATATAGAATTAAGGTTGGTAATTGCTTCTTTATGAGACTTGGGTACGTGGTCTCACAGCCTATCATAGATCAGGGGAATAGATCAGGCGAATTCTCTTATCCCTGCCACAATTGAATGCTATTCCTGGAGCAATACAGTCTCCCCTTGGGCAAGGCAGAAATGATTTGACATTATCTTGGAATAATCAATTTTATACATCCAAGCATAACGTTTGCTCCCTTGGTCTGTTTTAGTCTACTGCAACAGTCTGGGGGATTCTGACAGTCTTGGATAGGTGAATACAAGCAGATTGACCAGGGGCTAGAACTTAACACTATTCTTAATAATTTGTCATGACCCACATGTTTCCCTCCCAGCTTTTGTGTACTATCTTCTCACTGGCTCAAGCTTGCTTTATTCCATACAAGTTAATGTTGACATTTTGTCCTGTTTTTTTCAATTTAGAGTTTCTGATCCTGACCACTGCTGAGCTTTCCTACACCTCATAAGCTAAGCTTTTCCCTTTAAGCTCTGGCCCTGATTTTGACCCCACTACTCCAGTCTTGTCAATGCTCGTTTGTAATGACTATTCCCTGTTGAGCCACACAGACTGCACACCTCCATTGTGGGCTCTTATTATTTACAATATTTCAGTTTCTCATTCAGATAAGTTTTAGTAAGTTATAAAATGCTTATGAGAGTTAGGTAAATATACAAGTAGGGAAGAAATGAGGCCCAGAAATTTTCTTCTTTTTCCCCCACAAACCCTTCTTACACTATCAGAAGTGGAGTAGGCTTAAGATCCAGAAAACAATCCTACATGGTCTCTAAACAAATAATGTTTGGTAGCAAATAAATGCTAGAAATTTTTATTTCAATAATTATTGTTAAGCGTAAAGTATACTTGTTTTAAAGCATAGGCAGGTATAACAGTTACTTTTCCATCTTTATAATTAACCATTACATTCAAGTACACTCTACACTGAACAATATTGCGGGATCTGGCCAGCAGCCCGCAAGGCAATGGGGCTCTCTCTTTTTTCCCAGGCAGATTGGCAGGTTGAGAAAAAAAAGACACACACAAGATAGTGAAAGCTGGGTCCAGGGGTGTCACCGCCTTCTCGTCCTGCAGTGCCAACAATGCACTGGATATACCAGCATTTATTATTAAGTTTAGTGAGGGCGGGGGTAGGTTAGTTAGTAGAGATTTAGGGTCATTTGATTGTGAGGTGAGATGGTCACATGGGGATGAAGTAATTCTTTAACATAACATTTGTATGTAGAAGTACAGTACATTTGTATGTAGAAGTACAGTATACAGAGATAAGAATTTACAGTATAGTGTGTGCATCAGTAATTTCTAACAGAGCCTTAAAACAGAAACACAATCTTTCCATAACCTATGATTAGTAAGATAATAATCAGCAGTAACAATTGCAACAAAAGCTCATTACAAACAATCCATGGAAACAGGACGTGAAGCTAGACAACCGGTTAGACCAGAAATTCTCAGAAGGGAGTATGCCTTAACCCTAAAGAGGCCTAGAAGAGCCGCAGCAAGATGAGGGCGTTTATAGCCCTATCTTATCCATATGGACAGGCGCCCCCCCCCATGCATCCATTTATAGGCTCTCCACAAGGGTCGCATTCCATTCCCAGATCTATGAACATCTGCTTTTCTGGGATAGGCATCTTGGTGATGTGAAACCTCCCTGACTGCACGTCCATTCATAGGCTCTCTGCAGGGGGAAGCACGTCACCTGCTGTTGGCTCGTTCTGGCAGCCCAACCTGGCATTGTCTTTACACAATCCTGCATGCAATTTTGTATTTACAATAATCAGGAGCATTTCATCTTTTATTCCGTAGCAATAGTTTCAGGGGGTATCCCTACAGAACAAGAAGTCATTTCAAACAGTAGGTGCATGAGACAGAAAAGGCAAGTTAAAATGGGATAGGGAACAGTTACTTTCTAGTGTTATCTGTAGGTTAGCATGGAGCCACAGGCCCAAAGAGAGGCTTCTGAAAACAAAAAACAAAAAACAAAAAACAATGTGTTGCAAACACTTAAAGGAAATTTGTATTATTCTGACAGAAGACACCCATATTGAATTCCTAAAGAAATTTCAAACACGGTACTACAAAAAAAAAAAAAAAAAAAAAAAGAAAACAGACTTTTTTACTTGAAATAGTAAGTGAAAAAGAAAAAATGGATGAAAACCATATGAGAGGCTTAGGATTATATAATGGAAACAGACTAATTCTCTTGAGAATGGACAAGTTCCTATTAAAGATCAGTTTAAAGAATAATTCTGGGTGCATTACTATACCCACTATGCCTTATATCAACACATAATATGGTGGCTAGTATATTAAAGTTTATTATGTGTTTTTGCTTTTAGCTTCTCAATTAATTTTAATAGACTATGTGAACTTCACAATTCTGCCCCCCATTTTATTTTTTAGTTGAATAAAGTGAGACCTAGAGAGCTATCAAGAAGTTAACCCTCAAACAGGCTTATATTAAAAGCCAAAACTTGATCTCTTGACTATTGACTCTAGAACTTATGACTCATTCCTTTACCCTTTTTACTTCATCACAGCTACTTTATACAATGTTGTCATGAACCATGAAAATTAGAAACGACTTTACAGATCTAAGGTGTCCAAACTTTCTTCCAAAGCAGGGTAACTCTGCAGCTCTGCCTGTGGTCCTGCCCCAGGATTAGAATTATTTTCATCCCATTGTTGAAGTGCTCTAAATCATTACAAGATTCTTTCATATAAGAAAGCAAAATTTTACATAGAGCATATCCTGGTAAACCAAGTAATAACTAATGTAGTCTAAACACAATGCCTTTAGGATTTGAGTTTTTAAAATAGTCTTAAGACTAACCTCAAGAATAGTTCTACTCTACAACAAATAGAGTTACGGCAAAATTTCTTATCTGTGGTGAAATTGAATGAAAGACAGAGACACATCAAGACCAAGATTCAAATCTTAGCTTCACCCTATGTGAGTTCTTACTCAATTTTTTTAATCTAAAATGAGAACGTAGCACCTTTTCCAGGGTTATTGTGAACATTGATTAATATATGTGCAAAGAGGACACTTTAGGAAACAACTATTCTTAGTCATGGCTAATGACTTCTACTCACAACAACCTTATACAATAGAACATGAATTTTCTAGTTAGGAACTATTGTTTCTGTAACCAATCTTTTGATGAACTACCTCACAGTTTATTAGGATTCCAACAATTTATTTTTGTTTCTTGAGAAACTCAGAAAATACTTAACAAAGTTAATGAAAGAAGAAATAAATGGATTAGTGGAAACCTACATATTTACTTGCATTGGAGAAGGTTTTCACTCGGTATATGCATAAAATATGTTTTCCCATCCCAAATGTTTTCATATTGGCATTCAGGAAAGGGAACATTTGAGGTATGGTAGGGTGGCCTATTGCTGAAGGCTTTTCATCTCTTTTTTGTTGTTTTCCCTTTTCCACTCTAAGGTCTTCACCCCACTGAACAAGTGAAATTGCCTGCAAGTTAGTAAATGTGTGTGTTCTTGAATGATTTTAAATTGAGAATCTTGGTAATTAAGGTTTGGGCATAGGAAGACATTTAAGCATCACAATCATTCCATAATACTACTATTTCAGTTTATTTTGTTCCCTTAGGTCTTATTTTTTCCTAAAATAATAGGTCTAGTTGACTGTATTTATGATATCTAATTATAATTCTATGTAGGCAAGGTAAGCCTATGATGAGCTCACAATAAAAAAGTGTTCATTTTAAGCAAACAAATGAACTCTAATTGCTGCAACGTGTCCCTGGTTTATGAGTGTCATTGACAACAGGATAGGCCAAAATTATACAATTTATATATTTGTGTGCCCTCATTAAAATCATGAGAAACATTAATGTGTATAAATGGTAGAGATTTCCAAATCTAAAATTATGCTAAATATCCAATGTGGTCTAAATTGTGCAGATTGGAACTACGACATATATTTTTATGACTCTGGAGGTCTAATTTATGAACATTGTTACAGTTTTTAATGGAGTGAAAATGAAGTCAAATTAAACTTCTTCCTGATGACATTAAAGCTCCAATCACAACACATAGACTAATAAATGTTACTTTTTAGGTAGTGACTGTCCCATCAAAGCCTCTTTAATTTGAGTGAAACTGTAATAGGGAATGCTTTTGACGCTAAAGAAAATCAGAGTATACCAGCACTATATAGAACACACATTTTGTTCAACATTTAAATTTTTAGCTTCTAGTTTATGCAAGGTGCTGTATTCATTGCTGGGCAATATATACAATGTAATGAGGCAAAGTTTGAAATTTAAGGGATTCACAAACTACTAAGGTGCCATCAGTTGTGAGAGGCACCATTATTTCATGTAACACAGAGTAGAAGAAAAACAAAACAAAACGATGCCAAGTAATTATAAGGTATCACTGCATTCACTGAAAGATGCACGTCAATTTCAAATATGTTTTAGTGTAAAAATCTGTTTATCCTAGAATTCATGAAATATGGTGGTTGAGAACTCAAATATAAACTATGCTTTATTAAGAGCTGTAACAAAGATGCAACATGTCCTGAAAACACGGAAGGAAATATTGATTTTGACCAGAAGATCAAAGAGAAAACAAGTATGTGAATCTTTGAAAGAAGGCTAGAGTTTAGCCTTATGCAAAAAGGGCGGATAGAAGAACAACACTCTCATAAGAGGGAATGAATGCTTAAAAGTTTGGAGAACCACAAGAATCATGTAAAAGTGAACAATAAGCCACATGAGAAATACTAAGAAACAAGTGAAACAGGTGACAAATTGGAAGTTTTGACTGAGGTGTTCATATACAATAGAATACTGAACCAGATGAAACATTTCCAAGGATTTGGCTGAAAACCAATTATCTGACTCTTTTGAACTTCTCAGTGTGTCACATTGTAAAAGCATTGAAAAATAAAAGTGGGAAAATTAGACAGAAGGATTTCTTGAGAGAAACCTGCATTGGTGGATCTCTCCCTCTTCCATTATTACTTCTTCACATCAATTGAGTAAGAATTTCAATGGGGGGGCCACTCAGAGGCTTTAATGTGTGTATCCTGTCATCAGGGATATGTCAGACTGCAACCGAACTCTGGCCCCGTGGTCTTTGCAGCAAAATGGGAGTTACAGCTCCACTTATAGCTAGTCAGATATATGCAGATTTGAAGGACTGGCCATGGAAACTAAAGTAGGTTAGTTGCTTTGAAAGGGATTGTACCCAAGATGGTAGTCTTACATACTGAGTGAACCTCCAGCTGTGAGAGATTATGTGGGAACACTGGGAGCTGAAAGAAATTTGGGGGACGCAGCTGGGGGAGAGGACTTGCTCCCATGGTTAAATGCATTCAGAGAGGTTTAATATGAGGAAGAAATAGTAAACATTGGCCAGGACCAGAAAACATGAAGCCATCTTATTTTAGCATTGGTCAATGAGACTTCCCTTACCCTCTCTCTCTCCTTCCGTACTCCAGTTTTCCACCTTGGCATGGTCAGAAACAGCAGTTGACTAGTGAAGGAGGAAATGAATGAACAAAAAGGAAGATCTCTCTTTTCTACAGCAAGCAGTAGTTTCTCACAGGATCCAGCATAGGTAAAGAAAAGAGATTTGACTTTACATTAGCTTTTGAGCTTTGATTCATCTGTTTTACTGGCAAATTTAGTCACAGAATTTAGATTATGCATGTAACTTAAAAGGAGTAAAAGAAAGAAAAAATCCAACAGGAAGAAAAAGGTCGTGAAGTTGTCTAAGTTTGCATCTAGGAGCAGGGGAAGGAGTACACATACCAAACAGGTTTAACAGGATGGTGAAAGATTAAAAAGTAAGTTACTTTTATAATTGTATTTCATTAATTCTTTTCAACATATAGGTTACTCAAGACAAAAAGAGGAGTTTGGATGAAATGGCATAGGGCTGACTACTGGACTAAGAATTCTGGATTTTATTCTGCAAGCTGGTGGAGAGACATCAAAGGGTTTTGAACAGGAGGCTAACAGGATTACATCTCTGTGTTACAGACATTAGTTCTTTGCATAAAAGTATGTGCTCCCTTATATTATACACTTACAGAGGGCTGGCTTTGTTTAACTTGTCCTACATAACTTTCAGTACTGAAAGTGAACATTATACCGTTGATGAGGTTGCTATTAAACCTACGTTAAAACATCTGTGCTATCAATAATTTCAGGTATTGTTATAAAAATCAGATGAAAGAACTGGATATCATAAGAAAATTTACAACAACAAAACATATAGAAGAGATTTTTAAAAAGGCCTAAAAAAAGGATGCTGCAATGGTTAACTAGGAGCACAATGAACATTGCACAATGAAACCAACAAGTTCTCAGAGCCTTATAATCGTAAGCCTTTATTTAGTTAATGTGGCTATGGGTTAGCTGGAACTGGCTGATTTGGACTGGGTTCAACTGGGGCAACTCAGTTCTTCTTCATGAGTCACTCATTTTCCCCTTGGGACCAGCAGGCTATCCCAGACACGTTATCTCACAGTGATAGCAGAGATGCAAGAGGACAAGTAGAAACACGAAAGTGCTTTTAAAGCCTTAGGTCATGACATGCCAGCTAAGATTCAATGATTAAAGCAAGTCACATAGCCAAATCTAAGTTAAAGGGTGAGGAAACAGTTTATATTTTTTGTGGGAGTAACTGCAAACTCATATGGCTAGTTAATTTTATATGTCAACTTGACTGGGCCATGTGGTGCCCAGACATTTGGTAAAACATTATTCAGGGTATATCTGTGAGATTGTTTCTAGGTGAGATTAATATTTAAATCAAAGCCTGAATAATACACATGGCAAACGGCTTTCATACAGGGAATGGTGAAGACTCAGGGCCACTAATATAATCTACCTACATACTTACCTAAATCAGTGCCATTTAATAAAAAAAAGAGATAAAATATGTTCAAAATACAGCCCCCCGCCACACACAGAATCAAATACCATGCAACAAATGCCACAGTTATTATCAGTAATACCAACAATAGTATTGCTAAATCTGATGTCTGTGAGATAGGATAGGTGGCCTTAAACCTTCTTACTGAAAATCTAAGTGAATATTGAGAGGGAAACCATATGTTCTTCAATAGTAGTAGAATTAAGGCAAGTTCTAGGCAGATGGAGGTGAGGGCAATGGACATTTCTGCTTGATCATTTGGTTTTTATCAGTATTTACTGTACTGCTGGATACTAGGGGCCCCTTGGGAGCTGGGTGTTGATTAGACCTTCAAAACCTTGGGTATGAAGACATGTCTGAATTAGGCAGGGGTGCTGGATTCTAGTGCTTTTGCCTGAGACATTCTACTGAGGCAATCCCTCCAAGGGTCTCATGCCTCAAGGCCCAAAGCACCAGATTTAGGTGGTTTTTGTGGAAAAGGGAGGAAGTACAGAATACCTTATTTCTCTGTAACGGCCCTCACCCGTACGTCTCATGCTGCTTGTATTAAGCTTTAGATTTATTTTGTCTAACAGTTCTTTTACCTTTATGCCATCTATATTATTTATTTTGTTTTTATTTTTTCTTTATTTGATTTTTACAATTTTATCCTTCTATTATTCTCTTTGAGCAAATTATAACTGTGTACTTTCTTATATTTTAAGTTTCTTTTTTAACTTTACTTTTAAAAATAGCAGCCCGAAAGCTAACATCCCCTAAGGGTAATAGTTGTACGGATGGTTGGTGCCCTAGCCCTTCTCTCCACTAACAGTTCACGGTACCTCGCTGCAGCCTTTCTTTAAGAGACACATCTTGGTGTGAAACACACACACACACACACACTGCAGCTACAACTGAGCTGCAAAGCAGGCTGGAGTGCAAGGGAGTTTTCTGCTTTATTCTGTAACCTGGCTTGACAAACCCAGCAGAAGATTTACAAGAGTTCTCTGTCTCCTTCCAAAGGAAGGTGGGAACAGCAGGTAGTGGAAATTGGGATGCATCGCCGGGGCGACAGAAGGACAGCTTGTACTTCTTTTCTGCCAGGGCTGTCTGTGTTCTCTGCCCAAGCAGACACAATCAGTTTCTAGCGTAGGCTGTCTGGCACCAACTGTATTTACCACGGTTTATTCTTGGGATTCCTCTAAAAGGGCATGTGACTTTTTTTTTTTTTTTTTTTTTTTTGGCAAAACCAAAGAAGGACCTGCTAAAATGTGGGGATTGATAATGGATCCTACTAGGGGCCCAATTCTGGGAGCTCGTTTGAACCACAAGGGACTAGATACAGGCCTTTTTACATCTGAGTCTTCCATAACATAAATTGTCAATGTTATTCCAGTTAATTAAATATATAAAAGGGAAAAAAATCAATTAATATTGTAGTAGGTATGGTAAGAATAGACCAACATTCCAAAAATAAATCCTAGCTCTATGCTTCTTAACAGCTAGAGTTTGTTAGCAAGAGTCACAGATTTTTCTATGACTCAGTTTCCTTTTCTTTATAATGATGATAATAATATTATGTACTTCATCAGGTTCTTATGAGGAAAAAATAAGTTACTACAGTATGCACTGCGTAAACATTTGTTAAATAAGAATTTATGCAGACATATGTAAATACATCAGCTGCCTGACTATTGCTTCCTGGCCAATAATTACAAGAGAGGAGTGGGACTTTCATTCATTTGGAAGTTGAGAGAGCAGGCTCAGGGAGGAGGAATCACCCATGCCTTCTCTTGGTGTAGATGCTGAGTTAGTCCTGCTTAGGGTATAAAGAATATCAACACCTCAGACTGATTGAAGGTGAAGTGAATCTTGCTACTGGAGGCTTGGTATCCGGATGAAGGGTGATCCCAGGGCACCGAATTCTTCCTATCATAGTGCACACTCCCATGTTGACCAGTGCCTGTAACTGAGGATCTCCTGCTTTGGAGGCTGCCTGGCTCTCAGCAGATGAATCTTGTTTACTACATCTGCAGCCAGTAGTTTCCTGTTATGCAAAAATCAGTGGCTCCTAAACACAGTTCCCAGACCCACCGGACTCTTGGTTTCACCTGTCACAAAAATGAGAATATTCCCCATTAAAAGTATTTTCCTCTGTGGTTCCCTAAGTAAGACACACTGCCATCCACTGAGGTAAGCAAGCCCCCAAACCAAAAGCCATTCTGAACACCTCTGTCTGCTCATCCCAAAATATGTCACCAATCACAAAACAAGTCAATGGCCCCTCCTAAGCAGCTCTAGAGTCCATCCACTCCCCTGCCCTGCACTGCCACCACAATTGTCACTCCCGAATTTCTACACCGGCCACTGACCTCACCTCCTGCATTGAGTCTTGGCTCCTTCCAACCTGTTCTCTGGACTGAAGCCAGGATTACATTTTTTTTCATAGAAAATCTGTTTATATTACTCCCTTAATTTTAACTTTTCAGTGGGTTTTCCAATACTTTTTAGATAAAAAGCAAAGCAATCAACATACCTGGGCTCCAAGGCTGCCATTCTGGTCCTGCTGCTTCACTCCTTGCTCCCACACAGATCGCTCGGTTGCTGCAACACCCTCAAGGCCTCTCACCTCAGGCACATGCTCTTCCCTTGGCAGGATATACTCCTTCCCCCGCTGCCCCCATGTGACAAGTGTATTCTTACTTGTCCCTCAGAATGCCATCCATCTTAGACCTCCTGGGCCACCATAAAAGAATACCACAGACTGAGCTGCTTAAATAACATTTTTTTTTCTCACAGTGCTGGATGCAGAAAGTCCAAGATCAAGATGCCAGTGGGATTGGTTTCTGGTGAGGTCTCTCTTTCTGGCTTGCAGATGCTGCCTTCTCTCTGTTTCCTCACATGGTCTTTCCTGTATGTGCACACTCTCCTGATGTCTCTTCCTCTTCTTATGAAGACACCAGTCCTATCAGATGAGGGTTCCAATCTTGTGACCTAATTTAGCCTTAATTATCTCCTTAAAGACCTTATCTTCTGGTGGAATCACATTGGGGATTAGGGCTTCAATATATAAATTTGGAAGGGGAACCCTATTTGGTTCATAACACCACCTAAGCACTACTTCCTCAAGGTTTCTCAAACACATACACTTTAGTCAGAACTCCCTGTTATACAGTTCCCAAACTACAAATAATTTTTTTAATTATGTGTTCAATGTCTGTCTCTCCTAGTAGTCTATAAGCTCCATGAAGGTAGTTAGTTTTCATACCTTGGTTTCCGATGCATCTTCTATATATCTTCCAATACATCCTCCAATCCCTAGCATAGTGCCTTGTAAGTGAATTCAAACTAGGGTGCTTTTGTTAAAAAACAAAAAACACAGCTTCTGAATGTTAACACCTCCCTATATTAGACGAGAGATCACCTCACCCCTTGGATAGTTTTTGGGACTAGCCAGGTGCTCTCAGACAGAATAGGTTCTATAGTGATTTGGGTCCTTTGGTCTTATCTTAAATAGCTCCTGTTTTTTCTACTTCATCACAACATACAAGTGAATAAATGGGAGAAAAACATGATTCTCAGGGAAATAAAAATCTCACACTGTTTTCTATAGTTTGGATGTTTTTCCTCTCCAAATCTCATGTTGAAATGTGATCTCTAATGTTGGCAATGTTGCCTAGTGGGAGGTGTTTGGTTTGTGGAGGGGGATGCCTGATAAATAGATTAATGCCCTCTTGCAGTGAGGAGGTGGGGAATGAATTCTCATTTATTAGTTCCCACGAGACCTGGTTGTTAAAAAAAGCCTGGCATTTCCCCTGCCTCTCTTGCTTCCTCTCTCTCCATGCGAACTCTGCACATATTGGCTCTGCTTCATCTTATACCACGTGTGGAAACATCTTGAAGCCCTCACCAGAAGCAGATGCTGGCACCATGCTCTGTGCAGCCTTCAGAACTGTGAGCCAAATAAACCTCTTTTAAGTTACCCAGCCTCAGGTATTCCTTTATAGCAACACCAAATAAACTAAGACACTGGTTTTTCTTGATAATGTGGTAAGTTTTATACTGCCAGCTCTCCTCCAAGATCCTTCCCTCTCACTAACCCTTCATATCCAATTTATCTGCCGTCTACTAATATCTCTTATAACCATGTAATCTTTTTTTATCCTTTTCTGTTTTTCCTCATCACTTAGTTCCTACATTTCTACAGTAATTCTAACTAGATGTATCTATTTCTCCCTAAAATTCCAACCTGTTCTTCCCATGCTATTTGGATAAAAAATAATGAATACCACAAGGCTACAAATATCTTAAGTGGCTGATCCCTGCCTATGGTGTTCTCCTTTGCTCTCAGGATCAAGTCCAAGCTCTTCATGACAGTTTGTTAAGTCATCTTAAAATCTAAACTTTGTTTTATTGTCTAGCCTCATCTTTCACCAGCCTGAACCACTTCCCTTCCCTCAACTCCACTTGATCTTTCTCATCCATGGCCTTCATGACACTGTTTTTTCTTTCTGGAGTCCATTCTGTTATTCTTCTGGCTAACTCCATCTCTCTACCCCCATGGTTGGTACTGTCTCCAAGAAAATAACCACATTCCCCAAATTTGAGTCTGAGGTCTTTTCTGTAGGTTTTCACCACACTCTGTTCTTTTCCATCTCAGATATAATTTTTCTATTGATAAGGCTACTATTCTCTACTCAATCTAAGTTGATTTTCTTAAATGGGAGGGAGTTGTTTCATTAAAATAATGTGTGCATATCTCCTAAAATCCATGGCAACAAAAGATAGCCAGACTTCAGAAGTGCCTGGAGCCAGGAGGTGGAAAACCATTGAAAATGAAGCCAACCGTTACATACTATGCCTCCTCCCCTTCTTTTCCCTATTCCTCTCTTCATCAGTTTATGATTCTTGTCTTCACAAGATTAGCTTCTTTGACTTCATCACAAGGCAAAAAGTAACTACCTTGTAGCTTTTGATTTCAAGTAGGAATGGACCAGGAGTGATTCTGAGCAGCCCAGCATGAGCACGTGTCCTCCACTGAGCCAAACAGCTCTATCCAGGAAAGCAAAGTCATTTAGCATCAACTCCTTCTGGAGACTTCACATTTTGGGGTTAAAAATCATATCTAAGAAAATGTCACTCTTATTGCTGGACTAAACAGTGCCTTTGTGTAAACTCTAAAAAGCTGCTCATTTCTCAACAAAAGTTTACTGCTTAAGGCTAGAAATTTATTATAATAAGTGTACTTATATATCTACAATGACTACAAAGGCACACATGTATCAAAAAGCCTTAGCTGAGGTTCTTATAAACTGATTGGATAGGTACCTCAATGACTTTCTTTAATAAACACTAAAAATGAAGCTTATTATTATTGGCAATTGTCTTTCTATTTTGCAAATTGTTGCAGTATAAGTATTGCAGAAAAGAATGCCAAGTTTATTGTATGAGATTTTAGGGAAAAAACTATATTCTCACCTATCCAAACATAAATTTTTTAGAAGGACCTCATAGTAGCTACTTATAAAAATGCCTATATTATACATAATTATCAAATTTGAAGATAATTTTTGTGAATTTTTCAACTTAATTTGTCAATCTCTGCAAGGCATGCTGATTGGAATTAGAAACGTATTACATCTGAATGCTATGGGCTCAGAGCCTATCTCCAAATCACTTAGTGACTTAATGTCACATCTACCCTCTACCGTATTGCCACCCTCTTGCCAGATCTCTAAATTATAAAGCTTCCTTTTAATAATCGCATTTGTTTATGACCCCCACACTC
Organism: Pongo pygmaeus; assembly: GCF_028885625.2. Taxonomy (NCBI): domain Eukaryota; kingdom Metazoa; phylum Chordata; class Mammalia; order Primates; family Hominidae; genus Pongo; species Pongo pygmaeus. The sequence continues at coordinate 91,860,169 of NC_072376.2, forward strand.
CTGGTTATGGTTTAATCTGAAGATAACTTGATCCTTTTTATTCATAGCAGATGAAGAGCAAATAAATAACAGAACATGTGTTGGTGTATACAAAAAATGATGGGGTTGAGAAGCCAAGGTATCTTATTGTTTGACAGAAAGACAGAAAGCAGATTTAGAATATTTTGGAAAGAATATTGAATGATGAGTAAAGGGCCCATGGTATCTTCGTAAACACAACTCATGTGATTACATTTTCTTCAGACGAAACAGGAACTAGCAAAATGTCATAACAACACTCAAGTATGACACGAAGAGATCTTAACGCTGATGTGAAGGAGCAGTTAATGAAAACGAGAAAAGAGTAACTGATCAGCTGAACTTAAAGTTATAAATGCAAGTAACCAGAATAGGCTAGTTCAGGATCTAGTAAATTAAAAATACCCCTATCTTCTCTGATTTGCTCATTTCCTGTACAGCAGCTATGTTATAGACCAAGTTGATGTTTCTGATATACAGACATAGTTAGCAGTCTTCATAGCATGCTCCCTCAACAGACTTTACTGATAAAACATTATATAGTGTCAAAAATTTCCTCAAGCAGTTTGCTGGCTAGGCTTCCCACAATTTGAGAGTGAGAGGGTTAAGTGTTGTGATCATAAACCATACAGTAATTGCTCTCAGACCTATTAGCAAAATGTCTTGCATAGAGTGTCATCCTGCCATTCCCCATGGGTCCTGTTCACTAACCCCTTGCATTTTGACAGTTATTATCATCCAAGCACAAAACATCATTGCTGCAACATGGAGCTATCTGCATAGTAATGTATCAACATTACTTGGTCTCCAAGAATAACTACTAAAATCCTGCTATTAATTGGAATCTGAAAAAGGAAAGGCATTTACTTTTAAAAGATACTAACAACAAAATTAGTTTTGGTTGAAATCACAAGAAATACAACTACATACATCTCATTCTAAAGCAATGTTACCCAACTTACAGAAATAAGAAGTCCTTGGTAGACTTTATGCACACTCACTTTGAAAACATTGCATGAGAAGTTCTGGGGAAGCTGTTTTAGCAAAATAGAATGTTTTTCCTTCCTAACTCTTCCTTTCTCTGGGATGCTTGCATTACAAAATATGTTCCATTCTTCAGGATTGCCCATCTCTCCTTTATTCCTATATATTTCTTTATTTGTAGGCTTAGTTTAATTGGATTGTTTTCCACTCCTTAATCATATTTCAGGGAGCAACTGTAATAAACAAAGAGCTTCTTGTGTAGCAATGTTGAATCCTTATTCCCTCATTCATTAAATAAATATTGTACTCAATTTTTAAAATAACTGACTAGAATTAATTAATTTGTCTTTTTATTCATTCACTTATTTACTGAGTGCCTATGATATTGTGAATATACCAGACACTCTCCTAGGTACAGGGTATACAAAAAAATGCATTGATTATGCTCTGGAAAAGCTCATTTTCTGGCAATGGATTGTAGTCTCTGGTTATGTAATGAGTCAGAGATGAGATACTATTATGGTGGTCTCATTCACATACATCTAACTTACCTTGAAATCTGACCATGGTTTATTTACCCATCTTTAAATAAAACAATGCCTATGGAATACTAAATTTTGCAGAAAATGTATAATTAGTTAAGTGTTCAATTCAATACAACACAACAATGCTACATTACACTTTATTCCAAACCTCAGTGGCTTAAAACAATAACCAGATTACTGTTATTATTTACTCCTTTTTTTTCGTGATAGAGTCTTGCTCTGTTGCCCAGGCTGGAGTGCAACGGAGCAATCTCAGCTCACTGCAACCTCCATCTCCCGGGCTCAAGCGATCCTCCTTCCTCAGCCTCCTGAGTAGCTGGGATTACAGGCATGTGCCACCGCACCCAGCTAAGTATTTTTAGTAGAGACAGGGTTTTACCATGTTGCCCAAGCTGGTCTTGAACTTTTGACCTCAGGTGATCCACCCGCGTCAGCCTCCCAAAGTGCTAGGAATACACGTGTGAGCCACCACGCCAGGCCATCACAATAACCAGATTATTATTATTCACAAGGCTACAGGTCAGCAGGAAAGTTCCTGTAGTTTCAGCTATGCTCTGTATGTGCTGACCAATAGCTGAGTGTTGGGAAAGCCATTGCATTCATTTTGAGTGAGCTCTCATGTATTTAGGAATCAGTGCTGATGACTAGTCTAGAATAGCCTCAACTCTTCTTCACATGTGCTCATGAAGAGACAAGTATAAGAATGAGCAAGCTCAATTGTTAGGAGCACAAGTAGAAATACACATACATTTTTAAAGCCTTTGCTGTTGTTCCATTTGCTGACATCTTGCTGGCCAAAGCAAGTCACATGGCCAGTCCTTGTGCTCAGGTGGGATGAACTATTAAACCACAGGGTGTGCATTCAGGGTGGGCCTTAAGTAAAATTATTAATACTATTAATTTACCACAATGTATAATATGCTCTGATGTGAAAAGCTCACAATCCAGTGAATATACACACTGAAGACAGATTGATAAATGAGGCATAGTTAGTGAACGCTATTGAATAGTAAATATTGACCAGAGAGGGAATATCTTATATAGGAAGTGTAAGATATAGACATTATCTCATAAAAACAAGAGTCAAATTATGGATTGAAGATCAGCAGCTTTGAGGAGGAAGAGAGAGAAAATAAAGAGAGAAAACAAGCAGGATAGTGGGATGGTTTACATTCTTTTATTCAGAAGAATTAAGATAGCCAATAGTATCATAATTTTCCAGCTAGGTAGATTTAAATGTTTCTGTAAAAAGAATTACTCCTAAGACTTTATTTGTCCTTGCTTAAAATTTCCCTTTTTATGGCACTGGAATTTTATGAGAACAAACAATATGCAACTGATGGTGTAAATCAAGGTCAGCCTCAAGTGGCTAGCTCCGCTTTGGGCAAAATCTGTGGAAGACTTTGAGAAATTTGTGCTACAGACAAGAGGAGTAAGAATGTAATTTGTATCAAAGGGATCAACTAGAGCATTCACATTGAAAAAGAAAGGAATATTCACTGTGTATTGATAACTCATCGCTCCTCCTAAGGACTCTGGTCAGGTATACCAAATACAAATCATGCAGGTATACATCTCAGTTTTCTTCCCATCTTCTCTACAGTGCTACTTGAAGGGGCACCAAAAAATCATGAGCCCAGGACAGGACAGAGGTGGAACTTATTCTCCAGGTGCTCTACTTTGAAGTCAAGGACATCTTACCATCATCCTGGAGAGCTGGATCTTCCCAGAGTGAGTGAGTTGATAGGTACTCAACAGTCTTCTCAGTATTTAATCATTTCTCAGTCATTTTGCTTTTTATCTTACGTAACAGCTCCTTTTCATTTGGAGTCCTTGGTATCTTACTATGTAGTTTTTACATCTCCCTGCTTCAGTCATCTACAATTCCCCCATACTAATCAAAGAATTTGACCCCAGTATTTGTACTTCTTTCTAACCTAAGGACTTTAATTATAAGTATTTTCTTGAATAATCCACAAACGTATTGACTTTAGAAATTTTTTTAAAAATCTGTTTTACTCTGACAACCTTCAACTTTATCCACCATAGCTATCTACCTTCACAGCCATACCTTCAATCTTGTCATGATTTGGAACAATTCTAACTAAACCATTTCATACCAATGTTCAATGTTTTAACCATAAAATCTTAGGTTTCTAGGTTGCCTACGTCTTTAATCCCATTATGATCTCGGCATAGTATTACAGCATTCAACAAACATTTATTTATGTATGTATTTATTTTCTCTTTCAACTTTTATTTTAGATTCAGGGGGTACATGTGCAGGTTTGTTACCTGAGTATATTGCATTATGCTGAGGTTTGGGGAACAGATGATCACTTCACCCAGGTCCTGAGCATAGTACCCAACACTTAGTTTTTCAACACTTGTCCTCTTTCCTGCCCTCCCAGTAGTCCCCAGAGCCTATTGTTGCCATTTTCATGTCCATGAGTACCCAATGTTTTGCTCCCACTTGTAAGTGAAAACATGAAGTATTTTGTTTTCTGTTCCTCCATTAATTCACTTAGAATGATGTCCCCCAGCTGCATCCATGTTTCTGCAAAGAACATGATTTTGTTCTTTTTTGTAGCTGCATAATATTCCATGGTGTATATCTGTTACATTATCTAATTCAACACTGATGGTCACCTAGGTTGAGTCCATGACTTGAGTATTGTGAGCAGTGCTGTAATGAACATGCAAGTGCATGTGTCTTTTTATTAGAGTGATTTGTTTTCTTTTAAATATATATGCAGTAATGGGATTGGTGGGTCGAATGGTAGTTCTATTTCAAGTTTTTTGAGAAATCTCCAAGCTTTTTTCCACAGTGGCGGAACTAATTTACATTCCCACTAACAGTTTATAAGTGTTCCCTTTTCTCTACAGCCTTGCCAGCATCTGCTATTTTTTTGTCTTTTTTATAATACCCATTCTGACTGGTATGAGAGAGTATCTCATTGTGGTTTTGATTTGCATTTCTCTGATGATTAGTGAGTTGGAGCATTTTTTCATATGTTTTTTGGCCACTTGTATGTCTTTTTTGAGAAGTATCTGTTCTTGTCCTTTGCCATCTTTTAAATGGGACTTTTTTGTTGTTGTTGTTGTTGTTTTTGCTTCCGAGCTGTTTAAGTTCCTTAAGATCCTGGATATTAGACCTTTGCTGAATGCAGAGTTTTTGAATATTTTCTCTTACTCTGTGGACTGTCTGTTTACTTCGTTGATAGTTTATTTTGCTGGACGGAAGCTGTTTAGTTTAATTAGGTCTCACTTGTCAATGTTTGTTTTTATTGCAATTGCTTTTGAGGACTTAGTCATAAATTCTTTCCTAAGGCCCATGTCTAGGATGGTGTTTCATGGTTTTCTTCTAGGATTCTTATAGTTTGAGGTCTTATATTTAAATCTTTAATCCATCTTGGTTAATTTTTGTATATGTTGAAAGGTACGGTCGAGTTTCATTCTTCTGCATATGGCTAGTAAGCTATCACAGCACCATTTACTGAGTAGGAAGTCCTAACAACATTGCTTATTTTTGTTGACTTTGTCAAAGATTAGATGGCTGTCAGAGTGTGGCTTTATTTCTGGATTATCTTTTCTGTTCCATTGGCCTATGTGTCTGTTCTTACACCAGTATTGTGCTGTTTTGGTTATTGGAGCCTTATAATATATTTTTAAGTCAGATAATGAGAAACCTCCATATTTGTTATTTTTGCTTAGGATTGCTTTGGCAATTCCAGCTCCTTTTTGGTTACATATGAATTTTAGAATAGTTTTTTTGCGGGTTATGTGAAAAATGATCTTGGCAGTTTGATAGAAATAGCATTGGGTCTATAGATTGCTTGGGCAGTGTGGCCAATTACTATTAAATCCATGAGCTTTTAATGTTTTTCCATTTGTTTGTGTTGTCCCTGATTTCTTTTAGCAGTGCTTAGTAGTTCTCCTTGTAGAGGTCTTTTTTCCCCCTTCTAGGCTGGAGGAGTTTGTAGATATTTTATTTCTTTCTGGCCATTTTAAATAGGATTACATTCTTAATGTGGCTCTCAGTAAGGATATTATTGGTATATAGAAATGTAACTAATTTTTGTACATTGATTTTTGTATTCTGAAATTTTACTGAAGTCATTTATCAGTTCCAGGGGCACTTTGGTGAAGTCTGTAGGGTTTTCAAGATATAGAATCATATTGTACGCAAGGACAGATAGTTTGACTTCTTCTTTTCCTATTTGGATGCCCTTTTTTTTTTTTTTCTCTTGCCTGGTTCCTCTAGCTAGCACTTCCAGTACCATGTTGAACAAGAGCGGTAAGAGTGGACATCCTCGCCTTGTTCCAATTCTCAAGCGTTGTGCTTCCAGCGTATGCCCCTTCAGTATGATGTTGTTTGTGAATTTGTCACAGACAGCTCTTATTATTTTAGGTATGATCCATCAGTGCCTAGTTTTTTGAGGGTTTTTAATATAAAGAGATGTTGAATTTTCTCAAAAGCTTTTTCCGCACTATTGAGGAGATCATATGGTTTTTGTTTTTAATTCTGTCCTCATGTTGAATCACATTTAATTTGTGGGATATGTCAAAGAGGAAGTTACTAAATGGCTGTATAGATCATAAAAGAGCTTTTAGTTAGAAAATATACTCTAATACTCTTCTGCTCCACTCACCAGCAAAAGCCCAATCCTGTACCCATCAGCAATTTACCAACTTTAATCATTCCTACAGCAGTGGTAGTAAGTACTGCTGAGAAAAAATAATGCAAAGCTATGTGACTCAATGACACTCAGTGTTGATTTATGTTTTAAGTCTCCACTGCTTCCCAAATGCCACTTGACCAAGTCATTTGTTTTACTTGGACAACTCCTTCTCTCTTTCCTCTCATCAAGCAGTCCAAACATTCCCCACTATTGTCAACCAGCTGTCAAATGGCAATCCTCCATTATTAACAGATTACCTCTCTAATTTTAGATGAAAACCAAAAAGAACATTGGGAGCAGTGTGTCCTTTAACTTTATTATACTCCTCTCTCCTGCTAACTTATTTACGACTTAACTCTTTCCTCCAGTCTCAGAAAATTCAGTGTTATCCTGATAGCCTCTAGATAATAATCAGTCTCATCTCCTCTCTGTTCTCTCTTTCTCCGGGCTTCTCTTCTCCAGACTACAAACATGGACAAGTCTCAAGAGAGAATTTAAAAGTTTTTCTCTTGACATTGACTGTCCTTTTTATTTAATCCCTACATGATGCCAAATTCTGCACCTGTTCCATGAATTTCATCTGTTCTTCCTTTTCAGGAAACACACACTGTTGATTATCCTGTCCTTTTCTTATATATTCTACTTCCCTCACCTAACTTGGTTCTTCTTACTGGTTTTTAATTGTGCTCAAACTCCAAATCCCATTTCAGCTACTATTTTATCTACTTTTCCCCCTTACTAACATCTATTATCATTATTTCCAGTGCTTCTTTCCTTTTCCAACAATAGAGACATATTTTTGCTTTGTATTTCTTCTTTACCTTTGTTTATGTTATATCTGTAATGCTTCTTCCCCTTCACCAGCCAAATTCCTACAGTCTTTCAAGGCTCAGCTTGGGCACTAACTCCTCTGACTGTTCATTCTAGGCTGAGTTATGTGTCTCTAGTTCCATCATGATACAGTCTACTGGTCACGCACATGAACCCTGAAGTCAAAAAATATGAGCCTAAGAGGTGACATTAATAGTTTATGCCAAGTGCAGAAGATTGTGATGAGAGTTGAGTTAATGCAACTTCTCTTAGCCTGTGTTTCCTGGAATATATAAGTGATGCAAACATTTTTGTGTGAATTTATTATTTGAAGGTAAAATCCTAGAGAGGCAAGAGTGAAGTCAAATGAAGAAGAAAAGAGGAACAAGGCAGGTAAGGAGAGAACGTATTCACAAGGTGGCACGTTACAGAAGTAAGCACAGTGTTGCAATACAACAAAGCCAGTTGTTCAGTCATGTGAGGGAAAACCGATCTGCTGTAAATCACTGAGTCAGGACAAGATAGATGAGCAATTTTTCTGTGGCTCCTTCTACACTCCTGTCTTCCATTGGTCAAGTCACTTACTCCCCCACATGTAAAGGTTAAGCTATTTTGTCTAGCAACGAATGGGGAAGCTGTAACCTCTGTGGGTTTAGTCTGACCACCGCAAGGGTGGAATGGTCTCCTCTTACCAGTTGGCATGACAAGTGAGGGCTACCTGGCCTATGGCAGGGCAGCAGGCAGGATTTTATGGCCACGTGAATGAAGCGAGATTTTGAGAGGTCTCCTCTGACCAAGAAGCAATGGACATTACTGAGGTGGGGAACAGGCAGAGTGGTATGGATCTGGGGATGCACATAAACTGGGACCAATGTGCCAGGGAAGTTTAAAGCATGCTACTTTACACATGGGAAGTACTCTGTCAGAACAGCTAACATCCAATTACAATTAAAATCACAGTGGTCTATTTACTTTTATGTCTCTTCTCTATTCATCTGTAAACTTCTTGAATATAGTTTTTACTCATGTTTGTATCCCCAGTTTCTAGCCTATAACATACAAGGCATTAGTACATGTTCATAATTTGATTCAAATGCTAAAATAGAGCCAAAAACAAAACTGGAGAGGGAAAAATTACTGTTACTGAAAAACCATTATTCATCCAGTATTATTTTGGTGATCTAACAACAACCACATACATTTTCAAAAGGCAAAAGTACCATATTAGTTGTCTTCCATGTCATAGAGACATGATCATTGTTAACAGCTCTAAAAATCTCAGAGTATCTGCTATCTGGAAAAAAAAAAAAAAAGAATCAGTAAAACTTCTACCCTTCTCACTCACTTGTCTTTCAAAAACTTTCTCTGTGCCTTCATTTATGGTTGTGAATGTGAATTCCTGCTTCTCCTCTAAGCTTTTCTAAAAGGATATTCTAAACTTCATTGAATTCTACTTCTCCTTTCCCTTTTCTTCTCTTCCCCTTTCCTTTTTTTCCCCCTTCTCTTCCCTTCCTTTCACTCTCCTTCTTCACCCTACCTATTCCCTTTCCTTTCTTTCTATTTTCTTTCCTTTCCTTCTCTGTGGTGTTGGACTGGATGTTGAATTATTGATGAGATCTCATGGTTTTCAATGTATTTTGATACATATAGAAATCAATACAGATGAAAATATCCATATATATTATGGGAGGATCTGTGAGAAGAGATAACCCAATAGCAGCTAGCACCCAAATATTGGTTTCTTAATTCCATTTGCTACTCAGAAGAAAAGATGTTCTTGGAGAAATGGTTGATTCCTAGGGCTGAGGCCAAGAAAGTAAAAGATGAGGCTGGAGTATTTGTGATTCTGCTACAATTATGGACACACATGCCAAAAAGACTCAGAAGCCCACTTGAAAGGGCTCCCACTGGCCAAACCAGGAAAATTTTATCATAAAATTAAAGAATGGTCATATAGATTACAAAGCATAAGATAAAATTGGAATCCACAAGCACATATGTATAAAAACAGATAGCTGAATACATTAAAATTTTGATGAAGAACAATAAACGTATAAAATTTCAAAGTGCCACCCCAAAAAATATGTATTAATTAAAAATAAAAAAAAGCTATATTTACAGTAAGGATACCTAGCAGACACATCATTAATCACTTGACTAAAATGAACATTCTCAGTAATAGGACAAATTGACACTGTGCACCACCAAGTAGGGTGCAATAAGAATACAGAATCACTTCTATGTTTTTGCCAAAGACACATAACATGACTCTAAGCATAAGAAAATATCAAACAAATCCGAATTGAGGAACATTCAATAAAATAACTGGTCTGTTGTCTTCAAAAGATTCAAAGTCATAAAAGTCAAAGGCTGAGAAACTGTTTTGCTTGAAATAAAACTAAAGAGACATGACTAGTAAATGTCATGTGTTATTCCTAACTGGATCATTTTACTATAAAGGATACTATTGGAAGAATGAAGAAACTTGACTAAAGCCCAAGAATCTGAAGATCGTAATCTATAAATATTAGCTTCTTGATTTAGATATGTTATGTTAAAAATGTCTTTGTAGAAAATGCACGTTTAAGTAGGTAGGGCTGATATCACGTCTGGTCAGCAATTTACAAATGGTTCAGCAAAATAAAAATTTATTTGTATTGAATATACAACTTTACTGTAATTATTGCAAAATTTCAAAAATTGCCTCTAAAGTTTCCCCCCAAAACCATATAGATCTTAAAACCAATGGTACACTATTTCCATGAACACAAAGAAAAATCTATATACAATATAGTCACTGAACAAATGGAGCTGATCATAGACATATCCCTTAATTTTAATCTTAAGGAAATAAAATAATTTTAATATTAAGGAAATATTTATTAAGCATTTACTTTATGCCAGCCACTAAACATGTTATCTCTAGTCCTTTACTAGTGTGCACTAGTAAACTCCAGGGACATGTTTTTCAGGAGAGGTAAGTCACACTGTTAGCAAGGGATACAGCTAGGATTTGAATTTCTGTCTCTCTGGCTTCAGAAATCACCCTCTTCCTGCTGGTTATGCTGCCACTGCTTTGTCCAGGAGCTGCAGTGTCCAGCTGTTATGATTTGATATGAACACTCAGAATTGTTTTCATTTTCGTCAAATATTTCCCACATCAGCCGAACACACAATTGAATTTCCCTTTGTTATAATAATATCTTAGAGATAAGCAATTTTTTCCAAAAGCCCATGGAGAGGTAATCACTAATGGATGAGATGTATCTTGATGGACTAATGAGGAAGAAAAATAAATAGAATTTTGTACTTTTAGGAAAACCAGAGCAAAAGAACACACTGAGGGCTGGAAATTAGAAGAACTGAAAGAAGATCGAGGGTAATCTCTGTGAGGGTAGGACTTTTTGCTTGGAATAGTGTCTAGTGCGTAATGGGCACTTAATAAATAAATTTTGAATAAATGAGAGTAAATTGAGAACAAGGGGATCCAAAAGATAAAATTTGGCCTACTTTACCATTTTTGTCTAACACTAATTTGAATGCCAGCCAATAGGTGTTAGAAATATTTGGGAGAGTACTACGGTCATAATTAATCCAGTTATGCTGAATAACTGCTCCTTAAGTAGTCCTGGTTTCAGCAGGAAACATTTAAAAATATTTTTTCCATGATGTCTATTAATTCTAATGTAAATCCTTCTGATACTGCATAATGAATGCTAATCATGGATAAAAGATGGATGATGACTGTTCAAGTGCACTCTAATTTGATTTGGCATATCCAAAATATTTTTGTCCCCTGATAAAGCTTTTACAATAAATGTCTCAGTGTTCCTGCCAGAAGATATCAACATGACAAATACAGAAAAACTATCGAATGCAGGTTAAGAACAACTCCCAAGTGTAGAACAATTCCCAAGTGTCTTGATATAATATAGTAGCAAAAACAAAAGAAATGTTTTTCAGTGATCAGTATTCTTATGTCCGGTTGTTGATGGCAACAGAAAATATCACCACATAAACCAAACCCCAGAGTTCCCATCAGTCTTTATGGATGGAACCCAGCTTGTAAGGCTGCCCAGAATCGAGTGGGAATTAATTCTTTCTAGACACCATGTGTCAACCTAATTTGTGGATTCCTTCCCTCCTGAGTTCTTGGCAGAGGAAAATATAGTGTCAGTTGCATTGTTTCCTACCTGAGCCATGGTTAGTTCATGCTAGTGTCAATATGAGCAATTACCAACAGAAATGAAGTGATGACTGATGTATATTCAAAATTTTGGAATTTTTGAAATATTTAAATTAAATCCTCTGCTAATGTGATAATATATTTTTATGTGAAAAAAGTCCTGTTTCTGAAATTCTATTGATACATCATCAAATATTTTATTGTTTTCTTGCACACCATAAATCAACAGCTGCATGTCCATCCTTATTTTAATTCTACATGTAATGTAGGTACATTTAATCCTACATGTAATGCTATGTATATTTTTCCCATGCCTTTTGTTTATGGTCATGGGTAAAGATTGAATACTTTTGATTTATTATCTATCTTGGTTTGTGGGGCCAATGTTCACTCAATAACCTAAATTAAAATCTTGGAATTTATTCTTAACTTTTTCTTTCCTCACCTTCTCCAACTCCATTCATGTTACCTCCAATAATCACATCCTGTTTACTTTACTTCTAAATATTTTTATAATTCATCTTTGTCCAGTATTATTATCACTGTCAATCTTTAGAGCCTCTCATTACTTTCAGAGCCTCCTAACTTGTCTTCCTGTATCTAGTCTTGGTCCCATTCTTCACATAACAGCCAGAAAGTTTTAAAATCTCACCTAAAATCTTCAAATTGTTAACCATCAATTACTCTACAAGGAGTCTGACTTTAACTATTCAATATCAGATCCCTAGTACCCAGAACACTGCCTGACCTAAGGTAAGCACATGACAATTATTTGTTGAAGGAATTAATATATGGTTCTGAACCAGGAGAGCATGACAGAATCACCTGGGATTCTTCACACTGCACACACGAACCTTCAGCTAGAGTCTCTGATAGCTTACAGACCTAGAGAACAGAGCCTACTTTTCTTGGCATTGTGTGCCGGGACCTTCCTAATCTAGCTGATGTGCACAATCCTAGCATTAGCTCCTGCAACGCCCTTTAATTCTGTACCCTCAAGTAATGACAAATTACTTGGAACACTGACACAATGCCTCAATTTCTTGCCCTGTTCATATTAAATATAGTTAACCTCCTCTTTTTCCTTTACAAGGATTTACCCTGATCAGCGCTCCTCCCTCCCCTGCAGCCTTAGCAACACACATATTTCTTAGACTATGGAAGATACTCAGAATACTTTGTGCATTTAACTATTGTTGCCTTTATTACCTTGCTTTGTAACCATCTGTTCAAACATCATTCATCCCCTCTAGAGTGTGATACTTGGGGAGTGGAGACCATGACTTCTTCACCTTTGTATTCTCAGTACAAAGCATAGGGCTTGATACACTCAATATCAACATGTTGAATGAATAATTGTGGTCCAAATTAGAAGAAAAATAATAGAGATTGTACTATATTAATGTTTCTATTGTGTTTGTGCTTTTAAAAATTAAGACTTTCTAATCAAATTCTTTGTCCCAGTGAGTAATAATAAAAAGTATGTTTAAATTTCAGCAGTCAGATCACATTTTAACATTATATTTTTGCCTTTCTCAGAAGGAACCTAGGCTTTTCTAACACCTCTTTTGCTGGCATCTGTAATCAAGACATTAGCTTTCACTCATACTGATCAAATATTACTAATCATAATAGAAATGTAAGGAAATTGTTGTTTAAATTTGTGGCTTTACCTTCTTTGCTAAGTCTATTTGCTGGTGTTCTATCTTCAGTAAATAGAGTTCACATAAGCTCTGTCTTTCTAAATCACAGGCATCACATTCGAAATGAAATAAAAAGACTTTTGTGCAGAGCTTCTTTTTGTGTGATTGTGAGGTCTGTCCTTTAATTAGCATTCCTATCTGTTGTTTGCAAAGCATGCTGTTTAATCCAATTTCTGTAAAAAAAGAAAGCCAGAAGAGTATTTCTTGCACAAAGAGACAGTGACAGAAAAATATGTTTTAATCTTTTAATCAAAGGGATATGAGCCACTTAAGCTTGGGTATTCACTGCTTCTGCAAGAGTTCTGATGGGCAGAAGACTCAAGGGCACTGGTGCTTGGGAGACATGCACTGGGGCTGAGGCAAAGATAGTGGAACTTGGAAGACATGCAGTAGGGCTTAGGTGAGACCTAGTTGGATGCAGAATGTCTCTCTGTGAAGCATGGTTGCTATTTTTGTTAGAAGTAATTGGTGGTCAATACGGACTGGCTTTGTCACTTCTACTCTTTTGAACTGAGCCTGATGTGTCTCTTGTTATCCATGGAAATGCCACCTTTATCCCCACTGTACTTTTCAATTCATTATCCCCTTTGGACAAGTGATTGAGTCCCCCTGTAATGTCTTTAATGGAAGCTGTGTTACTTAACCAAGGAAGCTTGGGATGGAAAAGACAGGTATTTATTTGTAATGGGGTCACCCTGTATCAGGTGAAACTCTCTGCTCATGGGTCAAATGAAAGTGTCACACTGAGTGGATGTTTCTGTGGGATGAGCACAGAGTGGAGCTGGTTCATGCTGCGGTTTCTTAGCCACCTGTCTTGAAAAATATGCACTGCTAACCAGCTTGTAAGTCATCCTTGTTGACAACTAGTATCATGGAATAGTAAGACTCAAAGATAGAAGTTGGTCATTTTAAAAAGAATTATATATAAATACTTTGTCTTGTTGATATGTCAGAAACTGAAAATTCTAGTAACCGGACTCCTCTTTGTCTACTATGCGGGGATGAAGGGGTGGTGTGGTGGGCAGGTCCTGGCAAATATTAGCTTTATCTTTGCCCTTCTGAATAGGATTGACCTAGTTTCTATGATAAAAATCTTTGTAGGGTATAATTTATGTATTGGGAATTACCTTATCTTTTCTCAAACTTTTCACCTTCAGTACTTTAGAAAACCTAAATTTACTTTAGTAAATCACTGTACTTTATTAAAGTTTTTATTCTTTGTTTTAGAAAAATGCAGAGAGCCCATAATGCACATTAATCCATTCTGATTTCTCCCCAATGTTCTGTTTTCAAAATTTAAACAAATTACTAAATTACATATGTTTCAGTCACTAAAAGTTTTGACCATGGTTCTGCCCCTAACTAGCTGGATAAAGTATGGGTATGTTTATTTTACAAATAAAATAATGGGATTGGATGACAGCTTTCTCACCTTCTGGTTTTATGAGCTTATGAGTTTATGTACTTTGGGAGGCCATACAACTTAGTATATTACCTATGAAGTGGCATAATATCATCCGTACAAATTATCTGTATAGTATTTAATCTACTCATTTCTATAAAAGTTTAATCTTTATCTATTCAGTAAAATAAAGTAACTAACACAATCTTAGAAAGCAGCCAGGTTATGAGCATCATTGAAGGTTTATTACAACGTACTTTCCCTCAGCTGTCAGAATGTGGCCCATTCTAATGAACGAATGAACCAAGCAAGGCATGTGGCTCTAAGAATCTATCCAACTCAAATAAAACATAGGCCAACCACCTTAACATGTAACAATGAGGGATTTTCTTTTCATTTTAAAAATAATTTCTTAAAAAAAGTATTGACCATAAAACTAACAATATATGTAGGATACACTTAAAATAATAGGTTTATTCAGTACAGGCAATAAAATGTATCGTATAGGGACAATAAAAATGTGTCAAGTAGCTACTGTGTACCAGGCTTTTGTCTAATAATTGAGGGTGTAAGATGTATTAGGCAAGCTGCTTTAAGGAACTTATAATCTAGGTAGTGAATAAAGTCAACTGCAAAGAGTGTTTTAATAAAATATGGTGAGTTTAATGTGAACTCTGATATGGAGGCAAAGAGAAGACATCTTTAGAAGAAAGATTGGGCAAATGAATCAGACAGATTTTAGGAGAGAAAATATCAAAGCCGTATTTTGAACAATGTGCAGGAATTTGCCAGGTTGGAAGTGTCTTACTGTAAGTGTCAAAGGTGTGAACGTAGCTGTAGCGGTAGCAGGTAAGAGACAGAGGCAAATAGCTTGAGATAAAGAAGGAGCATATAGAGAAAGTTTATATTTTATTAAATGTAGCAATTAAACAGATGGATGTGGTATAGAGAAAGCATCTAGTTTGTTAACTATTTTTTTAATTGGTTGGTTTGCAGCCATATAGATCCAATTGCAGGTAACACTTAACTTTGCAAAGATAAATGCAATGTTAATTTATGAGGAAGACCAAATGACCAGTGACTCTGCTAATTAAACAGTGTTATTGTAGAACTCTTTCCTTTATATATGATACAGTCATCCCTCTGTAGCTGTGGGTTCCACAACCATGGATTCAATCAACTGTGGTCCAAAAATATTCACAAAAAGTTGCATCTGTGTGGAAAATGTACAGATGTTTTTCCTTGTCATTATTTCATAAACAAGACAGTATAACAACTATTTACATAGCATTTACATTCTATTAGGTATTATAAGTAATCTGGAGATGATTTAAAGTAAATGAGAGGGATGTGTGTAGGTTATTTGCAAATATTACACTACCTTATATCATGAACTTTAGCATCTGTAAATTTTGGTGCCCTTGGGGGTCCCAGAACCCATCCACTATGGATACTGAGAAGTTACTATAATTATTACTCAATTGTTACTTAAATAAATATTTTAAATTATATCACAGAAAAAAAATTGGGAAGGGAAGGTAAAAAAAGAAGTTCACCAACATAACACATTGACACTCTTTTAATTTTGAGTTCCTTTCATTTCTTTACATTTACTTTTTTATTTTGTATAATATAAATATAATAATAATAATATTTACTATTTTTAATGTATAGTTCCGAGTTTTGACAAATGTAGTCATGTAACCACTGTCACAATCAAGAAACAGAACAATTCATTTCCCTCCAAAAATCCCCTCATGCTGCCGTTTTGTTGTCAAACCCTTCTGCCACTCTTGACCCCTAGCCACTACTGATCTACTCACTATCCCTGTAGTTTTGCTTTTTTCATATAAATGGCTATAGAATGTCGTATATATGGAATCAAACAAGTTGTATCAATTTGCTCACAGATTCTATCACTTAGCGTAATGCATTTGAGTTAAGATTCATCCATGTGGTTGCATGGATCAACACACATACATACACACACACACACAGACACATATGTATATTTATAAATGATTGGCAAAATATACCATATATTTGGTATTTTTGAGAATGCCACTGAATGGCTGCACCACAGTTTATGAATCACCAGTTTAAGTATATTTGCATTGCTTCCAGTTTTTGGAGATTATAACTAAAGTTGCTATAAACATGCAGGTATAGAGTTTTGTGTAAATAAAAGATTCCATTTTTACAAGTTGGACTGTTGAGTCATGTGGTAAGTATATATTTAATTTTATAAGAACCTGCAAAACTGTTTCTAAAAAAACTACCGTTTTGCATCCCCACTAGATGTATACGAGAGTTCTAGTTAATCTAATTCTTCACCAGCACTTGATATTATCAACATTTTTTAAGCTATCCTAATATATGAGTAGTGGTATTTTATAGTAGTTTTAATTTGTATTTTCTTAATAATTAAAAATGTTGAGCATCCTTACTTATGCTTATTTGCCATCCAAGTATCTTTGGTAAAATACAAATTCAAATCTTCTGACTACTTTTAAATTGTTTGTTTTCCTAGAGTTGAGCTTAAGAGTTCTTTTCATATTCTTGATACAAGTCCTTTGTTGGATGATTAATTTGAAAATATTTTCTCTCGGCATGGTCCTGTCTTTTCATTCCTTTAATAGTGTCTTTTTGCAAAGAAAAATTTTAATTTTGGTGAGGTTCTATTTATCATTTTTTATTGTATATAAATGATTCTTTGGGTGTGATTTTTATCCATTTAAAAATATGTTTTAAAATATTTGTAACCATAGAATACATGCAATTTTTATTCTCTGTTTCATTGAGTATTATATCAACGGTACCTTTTAGTGTTGTATATTTTCAACAATCATTGAAAAAATAACATAGTTTTCTGTAGAGGATAATACTTCATGGATTTATTCAGCATAAATGTATTAAATGCCTGTTATGTACAGAGCATTATAGAAGCAAGCAAAACAGTAATGGTTCTTACCTTCACATTAAGCTCACATTTTATTACAAAATCCTCCAAAATTGCTTTATCTATTTCTTAAAAGTGCAGACTATCTAGTCCTTTACCTGATTTAATAGACGTGAGGTGCAGCCCTCAAAAATTTTTAAAATTGCCTATAAGTCAAATTTCAATAACATTAATTACATAGACATTAGTAATATTATACAATGTTTCATAATTATTTTAACTTTATTGAATATTTAGATCACTTTTGTGTTTTTCTATAATAAATAATTATGTTAACAATGTCCCTTCATTATTGTTAGCAAAGTCCATCAACACAGGTGTCTTAGTTGTGTTTTTATAACAAAGTACCACAGACTGGGTAATTTACAACGAATAGGAATTTATTGCCTCATGATTCTGGAGGCTGGGAATTCCAAGACTGGGGGGCTGCCATCTGATGAGGACCTTGTTGCTACATCATCCCATGAAAGAAGTGCAAAGAGAGAGCAAGTGGGAATAAGAAGGGGCTGAATGAATTATTTTATAAGAAACCCACTTCTGTGATAATGACTTTACTCCACTAATGAAGGTGGTGCCCCATGATGTGAACACCTCCTGTTAGGCCTCTCCTTTCAATATCACTGAAAGTTAATCATTGGAGATTAAGTTTTTAACACATGAACTCTGGTGGACACATTCAAACCATAGAAACTTGGCAACAATAAAGATGAACAGTATTGAGCTGATAGAGAAATCCACATACATATGCACTCTATGAAAACAAATTACATTGTGTTCTGTGCAACAACTGATAACAGCAAGGTCCAGATTGCTTAAAAAGTAGGTATAATCTTGTCTTTGCATGAACCCAACTTGAGTCTACATTTATGGAAATAAGATAGCTTTTTTGAGTGTGACTACTTCAGATAAACAGTATGAATTACACTTATGTTGTTTTCCTGAGAATGTCTTAAAGCATTTTCAGAAGGCTGGAACTATGTGGGAAGACAAATTGAACACCCTGAAGGATCACAGAACTTTTGAGCCAAACAAATGATGTTCTTTTCAACCAAAGTTGTAGCAGCTGCACTTTATTTAGTTCTTTGAACTTCTAACTCTATTCTCTCCCTATAGGAGAGCAGAATACCCAGGAAAGTTGACAAAACGTATGTGATTATTGTGATTGGGGCCAAATATGAGGAGTTGAATGAAACATTAATACAAACCCATTTCCTTCAGTGACCTTAACACTGCCTCAGGTTTTGCCAAATTAGTACATGTATGACCTGGTTATTGGCCTTTTGAAACTCGAAACTTCTTAACTGACTTAAAAGGATCTATCTATACAGAATAAGGAAAATTTTATTTGAGTAAGAGCTTGTTTCTTACTTCACACAAATATGCATGGTGAATCTTTCTAGAAAGAAATGACCAAATTCCAGAATTTCAGGATCAGTATAATACTCAAATAAATGATGGATGGGTACAGTGTATCTATTTCTACTAACTATAAACTTTGAAGAGGCATAAAAATGAAACGTGGTAGGTTTATATAAAGAATATGTGTGAAAAAATATATGCTCAATAGCAGGTTTCCATATCTTAATTACTATATCCAACATCCTGCAACTTTTTAAATAATCATTTTCATCAAGTTCAAAGAACTCTCTCAAGTTCAACACTTCGGAAAGCACAAAAATATTTCCAGGCTTTCAATCGTGAATTTCAGCCCTTGTACCCATTTTTTAAGACAAAGACACAGTCCAAAAGCTAACAAACTCCTACTAGTTCTTAAAATATGAAAAACACTCAACTCACCTAAGGGAAAGGAGAAAGAAACTATTTTTATTATATACTGGGTATCAGTAATTTTGCATGGTTCTTCTCATTTTACCCATACAATACTCTTTCAAGGTTGACGTAATCATTTTAGGAATGAACTAAGTCAGAGTAACCTTGAAGTGAAGATTTCCGTAACCTTTAATATTTTTTACCTCCAAAGCAAATGTAAAAAGCAATCTCTGTTGACGGGGTACAATCAGGTGATCTCATGACTATGTTACTAGTTGGTGTCAGAAATAAAACTGTAAGAAGATGCCATACCGTTGCAATACTCCTTGTCTACCATTGAAAGACACTAGAATAATGAACAGAATATTCAATGTTTGCAAGATGAATGTGTCTAAATGATTGCCCATAACACTTGAAAAGGAACATGATCTCCTTCTTGATCCATCTATCCACAAACTAATAATTTCTCTCTCTCTGTTTTAACTTTTATCAAATAAATATTGTTAAACTGGTCTCTTAATCAACATTATTATTAATACTTTTAAAAATCCCAACAGAATTTTGTGATTCCTGATTTACAAATGAGGAAACTAAGCCTTGGAGATGTGAAGATAATTCCAGCAGTCAGTGGCAGAGTCACGATGTCATCTAGATCAGCTGAAATAAAAATCGATGACATTGCTTTTGTACTATTTCTTCTCTAGATGGTTAACAGTTGCTCAATCTGCAATCTGTGTTACACTTTCCACCCCATATTTTTACATTTCACCTCAAATAGACATCCCTGAAATTCCACCTGAAACATACTTTTCCTTTCTTATACTTGGCATGTCATGTCTGCTCTCCAGGTTGATATCTGATGAAATCTCCCAGTTTTACTTTAATTGGCATTGGCAACATGTGGTCCCTGATAAAAAGCATATTTTCTTTTGAGATTACAATCATCAGTTGGGCTCATTTTTCTTGGCCCCTCCATCGAGCTGAACTTCTTTGGAAAAAGAAACAGCAGCTTGTGGGTTACTAAATGCCAGAGAGCTGAACTTAAAAAAAAAGAGAGAGGAAAAAAAATCACAAAGGAAAACAACTTAAAAATACATTTAGAAAGCCTGCGTGCAAGCATGCGTGTGTGTATGTGTGTGTGCATGCGAACATAGACTTGCATTAATCACTCAGTTCACATATGATATATATGCAGAACTAGTGTGTGTATGCAAAACTCTTAAAGGGCATGATTTTTATCCATAGCCTATTTATTCCAAACATAGCTAAATGAAGAGGCCAAATATAGAAAGTGATGCTCCAGGGGCCCTACGGCCTATATAGAATTTAAACTCAAATGATTTGCAAAATCACTACTAAGACAGCTTGCTCATACTGTCAGCGTGCCAGCACCAGAAGCTTGTCGTGTATTTTTGTCTTGGCAGATGCACATTCTGTTATAAAGGTCTGTTCATCTGATGCCTTCCTTGTTTTCAGGTAATGCTCAGCGCCTTCTTGCAGAGGGAAGAATGAGCCTGTGTCGTTTCTCCATGTCCTGGAGGAGACAGTCTGCACTCAGACTCTGACCATGTGCTGGTGTCCTGGCTTGCCTCCATTAAGAGTTCATTTCTGCTCCATAAAACTACAGGTCACGAGTGCTCTCATTCCTTTCTTTTTATATTATTCCATTTTATTTCTGACATTTGCCAGGGCACAGGGAAATAAACCAGTGTTAGTTAATATCAACAATGACTCCATTTCTTTAAAAATCACCTTAGGTTTGAGGAGGTTTTTTTTTTCTTTTAGATTAAAACATGGTTTCCCAAAACTGATTAGCATAGTTTTTAAGCCACTCTGAAGTGTTTGTTAGGCTTCGCATGCTGGTCTCCATATGCCTCTTTTCAATTACATGTGCCGCCACAAGTATGGCTAAACGAAACGCTTCTTTAAAAACAGAAAGCAAACTGTTAGGCTTTGTGCAGTGTAACTAGTTAGCGTGCGACATCTCAAACTGCCCTGATTTCATCACCAAACTGCTAAATGTTCTGTTTGCAGAAATAGCCATTAAAATGTATCTTAAAATTAGATGCTCTGTCAGAATTAAAGGGGAGACAGGGGAACTGGAAGGGATTAAAAATAACAGGAAATGGAGTTTAGACCTTGGTTGTCTTGGAGGCTATCTGTGGAAAACTTTTCATTTTTTTGGTGGTAGCAAAAGTAATCATAATAATTCTGTTTATTGAACACTTCTTATGTGTCTGGATGTTTGAAAAATCTTCAAGTTATGTCAATTAATTACCAATTAGTTAATCATTATAGCCACTCTATAAGGTAAGTACTATAATCATACATATTAGGAGACTGCAGCAGTGAGATTTAGTAATTTTCCTGAGGGCATGCAGGAAAGTGGTAGAGCTGAGACAAGACCAAGTACGATAGCCCCAGGGTTTACATCTTATTTTAAGGTTAGTTGGAGGAACATGTGCTGGGATTGTATTAGGAAGCTCCTTGTTTATCCACACTTGTGTTGCTGTACACTGGGTTATATTACTAGATTATAAATGCTCTTTTATCACCCACTAAGGTGCCTGCCATGTATCCGATTCTCAGAAGATGTTTGTGGAATGAATGAATAGGTGAATGAATGATATCTTACTTTTAGGAAAATGCTATAAGTAAACCAATTTAAGTGCAAAATGAGACATATTATTTGGACAAAACAAACTAATGAACAAAAATCAACTTGTGGAAAATCTATTCGGCTTCTCATTTACTCTTTTACTACAGTGAGAGGCCTTGTACCCCGTGGTGGGAAAGCACACGTAATAATTTGACAGCCAGCTGAAGCTCTAGTACTAAATCCAGGCTAGCCACAGACTCACCATTTGATTTTATTTGGTCACTTCAGTTTGGGCTTCAGTATCCTTGTTTGCTTAATAAGGGCATTTATTTAGAAAGCAATCTCTCTTAATTCTAATGTCCTACAGTATTTTCAAACAATTGGAATTAGAACTCACTTTTTAAAAAAAGTTTTTCCTCAGTGTCCATGGAGTGGATCTAATTTATGTATTTATGACCACAGAAAATGCTTATTTCATCAATGCTATAAAAGGTACATGGTCTCTAAGACAGAAGGAATGATAGCTTATTTTTTTAAAGTGAGGGAAGTTACTTAGAGAATAGTGAAAGTTGAGTTTAGTAATGTTTAGTACATACTAGAAAAGCCTCAAAAACAGGTTTGCAAAAGTTATTAATTCCCACAACACAATGGAATGCTTTGGAATTATCATCAAATTTATTTATTTTTCTTTTATACAATGGTTGTTTCTGAAAATCTGTATATTTAAATAATAATAAAATTAATGATATTTTTAAAATATTAGGGACATTGATTACTTTAATGGAAATAAATACTATTCAGAAGAATCTTTTGATAAATGCATTCTCAAACTTTAAGGTTTTGTTTAAGTGAATTTCTACTTAGCAAATAAAGTTGGGATCTGGAATAACACAAAATCTCCAGGTCCCATATCTATGGTAAACATGAGGAAATGAGGAGCAGCTTGAATATGGTTTTATTTACTTCTAGAAAAAAGATTTTGAGTTAGAGGTATACCTGGTCACAGGAAATCCAGACACATGCAAAATCAGATTTATACACATGATAAATTATTTTAAGGGTTCTCTGAACACCAATGCCATCATCCATCAACATGAAGCTGCTTCTGCAAATGTGCACACATTTCCTGAAAGGATTTATAATCCAGCCAATACGGTACATTTTGAATGTGTTACAGAAAGGACAGATTTACAGGAGACAATCTGCCTTCATGATGATTGCATATTGTGGCATTTCTAGTCCATATGGATCAGTAAGACTTGGATAGCAGGCATTTGACCTTCAAAATCATGCAAATGTGAAACCAGACTTCTTCTCTTACAGCTGGGAACGTCCGTGGGACTTCTTCAGCTTATTTTGAAGCAGTGATTAAAGCACAATTTGATTTCTAAAAATTATTGAGATCTTATTTTAATGCTTCTTTCTCCCTATGGAGAATGATTTAGTCTTTTGCTTCCCTCATCCCCATTCCCTCTGGCTAACCTTCGCTCATTAGCACCCAGAACTCAAATACTGATCATTTAAGAGAGAACTTGCCAACTCAGAGCCATGGGCTAACTATAAACAAGACTTTAAACCTTTTTGCTAATGCCATAGTTAATCTCAAGTAATAACTTCTGAAAACCTTTGAAAAGGTCTGAGAATGGCTTTCTGTCAGGGGCCTAAGGAAACTGTACATTTTCTCACCGTGAAACCTTGATCATGCCAGATATAATCAGACTGTTTATCTGGCAATGTTAATTTTCTGAGTTTACAGTATAACAATTCGCCAAGATTATTGGAACAGAATCAGAAGAAGTTATATTTGTTAATCGGCCAATTTTCTTTTTTTGCATTTAAAAATTCAGTGCAAAATGGTATCACATTTTCTAGAGTACTGACGAGACTATGCATGAATAAATGCACTTGCCAAAGCAAAAGTAATATTAAAAAAACCCTCGAGATTGAGAGAAACAATTTCAAGTTTCCCTCTTTGTGATTTAAGGCTTTGAGAACCCTGTAGGGAGAGGCAGACTGGAAGAAACCATAGGCATCCTTGTGACCACATTCTGCCAAGCTAAAGACAACAAGCAAAACCCAATTATAAAGAGGGGAAAAAAAGAGATCTGGGCAAAATCTCTGCTTATGAAGAGGCAAACTGGAACTTTTCCCTTCCATTATAGCATCTACAACCAGCTCAGTTACTCCAAAATCTTCTATAAAACAATGGCTTGTAAGGTTCTGGTCTAGACAGGCTTTGGGCTTTTTGCTATAACCTTTAATGAACTTATTTGTTTGCTATTTTGTTCGTTTCTCCTTCAAAATTGTGTCTCTAGCAACTCACTTTAACTTATGAACCCTTCATTGATAAAGAATAAATCTCATATCGCCTGGCTCTTGTCTCATAACTAAATTTAACCATTTCTCAAATGTAAATGTCTTTCTGTCCAGCTTTAATCAGCTATAAATTTTGGCAGATGCAGGGTTGAGTGTTTCCAAGTGCTTACGATTAGGGCAATATTTTCCAGTTTCCTTTCTGGACAATGTGAGTATCCAGTATACTAAGACTCCAAGCACCTAAAAACAGTTAGTGTTTATTAAAAACTTATTATGTGCCATATGACCTTTCCATGTATTTCTGCTAATTTAATCCTCACAACACCTTTATGAAGTAGGTGCTCTGATTGTCCTCATTTTATAGATAAAGGAGACGCATCCTAACAAAGTTAAGAAACTGCTAATAGTCCATTTTTGGTCATAGTTGGCCCTCATGAAACAGAGTTTGAACCCAAACTGTTCTACCCAACAGCCAACATTCTTTACCATTTGTTTTTAGAAAGAGAAAAGGGGCAATGTGCTGATAGATATTAATTCTAATTATTTACAGAATTGTTTGAGTGCTATCTTCAATCAAAGAGTTTAGTAGAAAATGGAAAAATCCCCATTAATTATTAATTCACCCTAATAGATAGGTAAAATGGTAGCTGAGCACCTTTATTTTTCAACTACAGATACAAGGAACCAGGAGTGTGATAAACAGAAGTGACCAGCCGTAGGCAAGTCATATTCTCTCATCTCAGGTTCTCCTTGAATAACATGAACAGTTGAAATGGATAAGTTCTAAAGTTCCTCCCACCACTGACATTCTATGACCTTATGATGAATCTTTAGTGGTAGAGATCACGATCATGTTTTAGAATTTGTTTCTATTTATAAAATTTGGTGTTCAGATCCATAACTCAGAAAAAGAAGGGTATAGATTTCTCATTATGTGTTTCTTTCTAGAAAAAGGAGCCAAATCTGTATGTTTCACTTGTAGCATATGAAGACCACTACATAATTCAGTGTAAAAACCAAGAGGAGTATAATGACTACTCCTGAAGAACCACAGTGGCATTTTTTAAAAAAGCCATATAGAAGAGGAATAGGAAATTTATTCTGGTAAGATTTTTCCCCTACCTTTAATATACTCCTACAATTTGTACGCTCTATCAACCTAAAATGGCCTACACTATAACGCATATATATTTTACATCCCTCAGGGAATATCTAGGACATTGTCTCTAAATACTTTCTGAGTTTTGAAAATTTCCTTAAAAAATACACATGTGCCAGGCACGGTGGCTCAAACCTATGATCTCAGCACTTTTAGGAGGCTGAGGCAGGTGTATCACCTGAGGTCAGGTGTTCGAGACCAGCCTGACCAACATGGTAAAACCCCATCTCTACTAAAAATACAAAAAAAAAAAATAATTAGCCAGGTGTGATGGCGCACACCTGTAGTCCCAGCTACTTGGGAGGCTGAGGCAGGAGAATCACTTGAAACCAACAGGCAGAGGTTGCAGTGAGTCCAGATTGCACCACTGCACTTCAGCCTGGGTCACAGAGTGAGACTCTGTCTTAAAAAAATACACATGAATACACACACGCAACATGTAACATACAATTTCTCTATGTTACAGAGCACTGTTTGAAGTCCTATCACATTATCTCTTGTTTGTAGACCTTTTGGGGCCCTCAGAAGAGTTATAAAGGAGTTTAGCACAGAGCTAGTCATGAATAGAGCATGGGATTTTCTTCTTAGAGATATATCATCAGGCTTGGGGGTGGGAGGTGTGTACATATAGAAGGTAGCCATCATATTCCCATAGAGGTCTCTAAACAGAACAAAAGAGGGTCTGTTAATAATGAAAACGGTCAGATGGCTCTGAGAGGCGAGGATCCAGGAAGAGGAACAACTGCTTACTAATGGGAAAATATTTGTTCTAGTAAACTTTTGTTACCCTTCACCCTTACATCAAATGTCACTGAATACCTCTTCTCAAATGTTCTGGTCTAACTTCTACTAAAAAATAAATAAAGTCTTACAAAGGTATTTTAGATAGGAAGAGACCACAGCATAAAAAGACAAATTTTTATTTATGGTAATAAATCTAAGCAGATTTTTTTTAAATACAGAATTTTGAATTAGGTAGAATTCTTTAATGGGCAAGATAATTAGCCGATTCACTGTTCATTTGCACTCAGATTTATTTCTTTCCTTCCCCTGCTGTGCATTTCAGGAAACTATATTTTCCAGGGCCCTCTTGTTCTCTTGTGAAGCAAGGCCCTCATACAAGATTGCAGAATGAGAAAGGGAAGTCAAAGCATACCCCGAAACTCATCTCCTGTGGCGCTTCCAGAATGGCTAGCCTCATCCATGGTTCCAGCTTTGCCTGGACAGCGCCCTTTGTGGTTCTGGCTCTGGCTTGATGGCCCTGGCTTCTGGGTTCTGGAAATACCACTTCCTTTCCTTATTCCTCCAGTTCTGGGATGGTACTTACTGCTGCTACTCTGGTTTGCCTCACCATGCCTTGTTTGGCTTTCAGCTCTTCCATAACCAGTGTAACCCTGAATTAAATTCTTTTATTTCAAAGATCTACAGTGGTTTCCGTTTTTCTGGTCGGTCTCTGATTGTTACAGGAAAACTAGCTATATAGATGTTCTATTTCCGTTGCAGGAGATTCAGGGAGTCAGGACAGGTATTCTGGAAAGCAAATAGATTTGAAATATTAGGTGGAAATAGTGGTATAAAATTTCTGATGAAAGATATAAATGTGACTTTTTTTTTTAGGGCAATCTGGAGAGTTTCCATGATTCACTTTCATCAAAACACGTAAAATACCTGATTTATTTTATCGTTGTTCTTCCTTTCAAACTACTTTCATGCTGCATTTCGCACTATGGAATCTACAGGTCTTTCTATGCCAAGTTATAGAATCCCAGAATAATGAAAACAACATGAATTGTCTGGGGTTGAGTAAAATTTTGTATAATTGCTTTGAAATGAATGGACCATGACATGAGCGCAGGTATCACTTTTAAATGCATAGTTTCAGCCAAAGAAAATATGTAGATAAATAGATCTGCAAGTTTTCTACATTTTCCTCTGTGAGGTTCAGTGGGTAAGCAACAGCCTGGAACTCAAAAGCCTTTGAAATATCCTTTATTCTGCCCCTCATGTTCAATGACCTTGAGTAAGTCACCTAAATTGGAGGCAACTCTGGCCCTGGAGAGAATGATCTAGTGTCTGGGACCAGCAATCCACTTTGCAGAAAAAGTAGGCTACAGAGATGTTCAGTGCTAGGAAAAACTCAACAGACAAAAATAATATTTTGATGTGCCCAAGTGCATGAAGCCCTCCCAAGTGTTTTCTCTATTATTCTAATCAGTCATGTTCAGTTATTTTCATTTATGTTGGTGTATGGGAATTTATATTTCTAACACCCTTTCCCACTAGCCCTGGAGAACCCCTAGAGAGATATTTATTTTGCAATTTCAAAACAATTGCTTAGTTTTCATTTGAATTAAATTTCCCATTATTTCCCTTTGCAATAAATGTCATCTGGTTAAAGCAGAAAAGTCTGAGACTTAGGTTAAAAGTATTTGCAAACATGCAATTAGGAATTGACTCAAACAGTTGTCTACTTCTGTGTTTGATTAAAGCATCAACTGCCATTTTCAGTATCACATGCTGATTTCTTAACAAAAGGTAACTTTTCTTGGTGAGGGGCACCTAGTACTAGGCCTGACCTTGTTCTTAAGAGAGCTAAACATACTACTCACTCTGGAAATCTCGTAATCTGATCTCAGGATCATCTGGGTCAAGTTGCCTTTAGAAAAAGATAGTAAAATACTCAGCATATGTATTACTCCCCTTGTTTCTGTGTCCGTGACAGTCACTGACAATTTCTAGTGGCACTTTCTCCCACTGAACTCAGACACAACCTCAAAATGCTTCTTAACCCAGTGTTCCAGGGAGCTTTTACCGATTGATTGAAACTATCATAACTGACGTAATTATTCTTCAGACTGACTTGTAAATACATGGTGAAATGTGAATCCTTTAACAAAGTGTTGACATCAGGTATTTACCTTAATATTAGGTTTTTAGACAATTCTGGCAAATAGTGTCTTTCAGAAAGCGTCATTATAGAATTTTTAACTTCAAAGATCTGAAAAAGAATACTAGAAAATTTATTAGGAGTAACCATACTCAAAACTCACTGTGTATAAATTTTCTCTAGGAACAGGAAAAAAATGAAAGTTGAAGGTAACTAACAACTGAAGGATTATTTTTATCTGAGACTGATAGAATTCTGAGACCTAGAAGGAATGTCCCTTTGGTGTAAAATCTAAATTGGAGCTGGGGCAAGTACAGTTAGAGAGTATTCAGTGATGGTGAGGAGAAGAGACAGAATGTTTTGGCTTGACATAAATAAAGTAGATACTATCTCACTTGACATTTATTTTTTAGTTTTAGAGGAGTCTTTTCACGGGAAAAAAATGCTTAAATTTAAAAATACAGTATATCTCTTTGAGAACATTTTAGCAAAATCATTTTGTAGAATTCAGTCAACAAGTATTTATTGAGTGCTTAGTGCATGTAAGATATTATGTTTGGTACTTTCATTTCTTATCTGTAAAATGAGAATAGCAATACTTGTCCTATCTCACAAGATCGTTGGGAAGATAAAATAAGTAAAAATGTTACTTAAGTATCAAATGATATTTTTACTATAGTCATAATGATAATTACTCTTACATAATGAGAAAAATCTGAAGTAAGTATTAATATTTAAAATGAAAATACGGAAAGTGTGGAAAATCATCAAGAGATTGCATGAGGCTACCAAAAACAGTCTGGAGTTTTAGGACCATCATGTACATTTTGAGACATAGCATTATAGAGATACTCAGTAAATGTTGAACAATTGAAGAAATGAACAGATGATTGAGTTTTAAAATGGGAATTTTTGCCTTTACTTTGCCTGTAACTGTGTCTCTGTGGTCACTTTTTTCACACTGCTTTATCTATAAGCTTGCCATATTTTCCAGGACTCCATAAACTAAAGTGTCATAGAAGCAGGAAGACTCTCTCCTCTGCTGACTCCTCTCCTTCTACCAAACCACATGGATTTTGTGAAGTCTCATCCTCCAGCTTCTGTTCATGGCAGATCACCTTCATGGGTGCCCTCATTTATTCCCACAGCTTCAGTTCTCATTTCTATTTGAGATACACTTAAGCTAGATTTCTAGCCCTCATGCTGATCTTCCCACCCTGTTCACAATGCCCTGCTGGATATTTCCTCATTTAGAGATATTGTGCTGAATTTCTCTTGTTTTTGTTTCTCACTATTTTTCTTCTCTCTCTCTCTCTCTGTACCTTTCTTCCTCTCTTATTAATTATAAAGCTAATAATCAAACCTAAGAATCTTTCAGTTATCCTCATTTTGTTCTTCTTTTTCTTTTCCCCAACCGTCCTCCTCTTAAACTTAATAGCCAGTTCCTTACCACATGGCATTCTGTATTGCCATTCCTGCAAACACATATACTCCATTTCCTATGCCCACTGCCTCTCCTTTAGGTCTGCTAATTACCTCTTCAGACTTTTGTCATACTCTAATCACTTTCCCCAACATGCATTTTCAATGGTTCATCATACCGCCTTGGGCCAGGATTAGCTGTCTGAGACATTATCTGCTCAAGTAACCTGTCTTGTCACCACATGCTGCTCCATGTTCATCTTAGCCCTGCTGAAACTTTTATAGCTCTAAGTCATCTATAGAATAAAGTCCAAGCTCCTGAATATATTTTCGAAGACCTCCCCAGTCTGATTCTTGCCTTTTAGCTCCATCTCTTCATTACCTTTCATTTGCTCTATGTTCTGATAATGCAGAACTATTTATTACTCCCAGGACATACCATGAACCTCTGTGAATTTGTTCATCGTATTTCGCCCACCTGGAATGACTTCCCTTTTCCTCATATCAAAATCATATATACCCTTCAAGTTTCAGGTACAAATCTTTCCTTGGTTTTACTTTCAGGTATTAAAAATGTCTGTTGGTGAATTTCTCATTTTTGGAGTTCTCATTTACCTTAGCTTATTCTTCAGTTGAAGTATCTATATCAGGGTTTGTATCATATGGAATTACTTATATGCCACCCACGACCTCCTACTGGACTGTAAGTAGCTCTTGAATAGTAGGGATCACATGTTATTGATCTGTGATCTCTTGTACCTACTCTTAAATTCCTGGCACATATATAATAATTGTTGATTAAATTTTTGTCGAATTAAATTGAAGTTTTGTAGAAAAGTACTTTGAAATGTTGTTAACATTTAAAATAACCAATATGTGAGGAAAGTAAGCCTTGATTCATTTGCTGTCAGGTCCAAAGAAATTAATTCATGGAGGAAATAAGCTATCAGGCCAGAGTATAAAGGAGACATATCAAACTCTTCCATTCATTTCTATTTCCTGTAGGTCTATAAATTTATGTGAAAACAATGTATTAACTCTACACCTGTTCTGATGCTTTCAGTCTAATCAATACAGATCAAGTGAAAGCAGTATAATTAACTAACTGAGCAATAGGTAGTAGAAGGAATGATATTATTAAATAGCAATAATGACTATTCTTAATGCCAAGCAAGATTTTTTCGAAGATTAATTGTTTGGGATAAACATCTTATGAACCAAATTCTGTTTTTTTAGGTAATAAAACTATTTATAGTAATGCCTAAACAATATTTTTATATTTAAGCTGGAGAGCAAAATATAATTTTCTCAAAATTGTTGTTAAGAAAATAAAATGTAAAGAACAGCAAATGAACTATACTTTTTGTGTTCAACAGACCTCACAATATCAAGTGTTTGCCAAATTACTGAGAGTAATTTATGAATAATACTTCTCAGTGTACTCTAAATACTTGAAATACTGTTCACTCAAATTTTTAAAATAGAAATGTTTTATCTAATCCAAATATATATTTATGTATGCATCTATCTGGATCCAATATTAGACATAAAAATATGAACTAGCTCAATTGTTTAAAAATGACCAAAATAACAAAAGAAAGCAACCACTCAAATGAATAATGAAATACATTTGCTCTATAAATTCATCACAGCTTACTTAATCAAAATTGAGAATTGCAATATAGGAAACCATTAAAAACTGTTTATAAAATTTTATATGATGGTAATTTATAAATGTTCTGTAACTCAAAGGAATCTGGAGATACTTTTTATTTACTTAAAAAATATTTCCTGGTACAATACAAGTATCAGAAACCAATTTTCTTGAAGAGCAATTCAAATAAACAAAATGGCTGTAATTAGTATAAAAGAGCTAAGGAAATAACTTTGCTTATTTGGACCTTAAGGTAAGATAAGGTTATTCAAAATTATATCATTTTTAGGAAAAATCTATTCTGGGAGGGTGACACTTAGTGGGACATGTTCCCTGTCCCTCCGGCTGTAGCTTTCTAAGTATTCTAGTAACTCAAGTAAACTGCCGGGACAAACAACACAGCTATGACTGTGTCTGGAGATTCTGCATCTGCCTTCCTTAATCAACTTCCTTTCCTGAATATGAATTGCAATAATGAGTCAATTAACGTCCTCAAATGCCAATGAGATGCAAAAGAGATTGGTAGTGGTGGTGGTGGCAGTGCGTTTCGGGAGCTCTTCCAATGTCTGGATTTTAACGAGAATCACACACACAGCTCACAACTGATTATTTATCTCACGCAAACGTGACTGGCTGGCACTTTCCCCTGCAGCCTTCCCCCCGGCTCCCCCAAGAAAGTAAGGAAGACAAATCTAACCTTGTTATTGAGAAAATCTCTTTGATTTGGAGCCATTAATCCTAAGGCTTAATTTTTAACCTCCTTACTCAGATGAAAAGGCCTACTTTTGATAATTCTCCTTATCAATATTCTGCAATGATATTCTACACATGTTCTGAAATTATGACCTTTTTGGTATATGCTCACGAGTAAAAGCAATTGATTTTCAATCAGCCTCTAGCTGCTCTGCCTTTAAGGTACATTTAAATAGTTAACTGTAATTTATTATTTTCTATCTACCAGATAATCTGAGTATCTTACTGTAAATCAAACATATTTTTTCAAGTTAAGTATTATCATTCCCAGTTTACAGATAATAAAACTGAGGCTCAGAGAGAAGTTTATACAACTCAATAGCAACAGCCAACTTTGAAGTCAGGCCCATTAGTCTTCTTACCCAGCCTCTTTGTACCACATAACAAGGCTCACAGCTATGGGGGATTAGATGTTCTGCCTATTTACATGTAATGTAAAGGAATACTTATGAAAATTTCAAATTTCAGTCAGCAATTTTCTTTTAATTTTATTAAAAATCCTCCAGGTTTAATGAATATTAAATATTCCAGTGCAATTTACCTCTCAGATTTTTTAGTTTCCTCATTTTAAAAGCCTGGACAGCTGGCTGACCACTTGGCAAACATAAGACCCCCAAAGTAAAATGATAACTCTGGCCGCATGGCCACTTTTCCCTGACAGATTGGAACTCCTCACTGGCCATATTTTAATGTAAAAATTGAACTACTGAAATTCAGTCATATGCTTTCTTCCCAGGGAGTCCAGAAGTGTCTTTCTGAGGAGCACGTAGGCATCCATAATAAAATCTGCCATGCCATAGTGACCAATTTAAAGTGTATTCTTTTGAAAATTCATCTTTTCTCATTCTAGCACTAAAAACAGAGTGGACAGAAAGACATAATTTAGTGAATTTTCATGAAAGTCAAGTTATTCTCAAGTTAAACAGGGTTAAAAAAAGAAAAGTTATGTTAAGATTGTTACACAAAGTAAACGTTGTTTTCACTAATGATTGATGCCATTTTAGCAATTTCTTGTGTGGACTGGTTACTTGAGACATTTTCAGTTCCTGCTTAATAATTATATTCAAGATTTTTTTTTAATCTTACATTTTGGAATGAGAATCCTTTTATCTTAATAAATCCCCACCCCTTCTTTTTTTTAACAAATGCTGATGCTTTGCTATTTAGCAGCAGTTTTAGAATGATTCTCTTATTGCTATGAATCAATAAAATAAAACAAAAAATCACATTTGAAATGCAATTAAATAATATGTGTGTCATTATCTATGCTGCTTTTACATATTCAGTTATGAAAAGGGTAAAGTATGATGACCTTTCAGTCATTAAGCATGTTCTCTATCAGATAAGGGCTGACCCAACAATAAGTTGTGGTCTAGCCACTTTTACTTAGCAAACATAGAATGATGCATTAATAAATGTGTAGTAATAGTTAACTCCTGTGCAATGTAACAGCTTAGAGGTGATACCGTTTTATTTTTAATATTGGAATCATCATGTTGGATTCTCAAGAACAAAATACCTAGTGAGATTTTAGTTTAAATGGTTTAAGCCATAATTTTGTAGACAGAGAACTGCTTGCCATACTTACTTTAACTTTAGAAATCCCTGCAGAATAATTCCTAAACAAGATTACATATGTGTAGCTCTTAGGGAAAAAAAAATGCCTTTGGAATACGGTATAAAACAATACAACTTAACTATTACTGGGTCTTGCAAAATGTTACACACAGAAAAGTAAATCTACAAAGGGATTCCACAGCAAGTCATCTCTGCAAGCAAAAATTACACTTTCACTTGCTTTAGTTCCCTTCAAGGTTGTACTTTAAAATACAGAGCACAAGAAAAGTGAACTGAAAAAATATCTTCTTGTATTTCAGTAATGTGGCCTGGAGGTGGTAGCTAAATAAGCTCTTTACACACACTATTGAATAATCTATATACTCGAATAATTAAAAGCAACAATCCCAGTTTACTCATAAAAAGTTCTTCCAGGGTCCCCCTCAGAGTAGTTACAGATGTTCCTCTGCTTCCAATCTAAATGAGCTTCAATAAAATGTATTTTACTACCCTCCTTGGTACATTTAGATTCCTAATGAATGCCAAAAAAATTCTCCTTTCCTTTAACCCCACTTAAACAAATTGGAAGCTAAGATCTTTACCTTTTTCAGAAATAATCTAATAGTTTTATCTAAGAAGAACGTCTTATGAAAACTTTGATGGCCAAGTTAGATTCCCACAGTCCTTAAAACTTGGCTTAAAAAAATAAACCTTTAAGCGAGGTTCTTATTTCATAAGCCCACATACAAATTGGAACTTAGGGAATGTAATGGGTGGGATCAAGTCGAATGTTATAATGGATGAAATGCTTTGTGATTTTTTAAGCTAACACCTGTGGGGGACCTCTTCCGTATCAAATTCTGAATTTTTGATGTCTGATTTTTTTTGGAGTTTCTTGAGAATGCCCACTAAACTAAGAAGGAGGTTTATGCAATCTCACTGAAATAATAACCAGTGGTTAAACTGGATCCAAGTTGCTGGAGTTAACTACCATCACCATCTCTACAGGCTCAGAAAAGTTCAATATGGGACCTTTTGATAATATATTCAGTAGAATCTCACATTCTGCAAACTGGCTTTTTCCCAAATTCTGCCATCTGATCTGTTTTCTGCTGGTGCCTTTCATTCTTTCTTAAGGCAGGTGGTCAGAATTGAACAGATAACTAGTCACCTCATGGTCAAAAAGAAGCTTTTATTGTAATAAGGTGGCCCCATGACTGCTAAGTATTTTTCACTGTTCCTGGAGCACAATCAGTAGCATTTTTTTGTCACACCATGCTAATTTGGAAATCAAGACATTTATTTATTTATTATTAAAATGTATGCACATAGATTCCTATAATAAGAAAATCAGAGAAAAACAAATATTCAATAGAGAATATTGCATAGTTCCATTCTTTCTGGAATCTTTATTTCCTCTGTAAGAAAAGGCCCCAACCTGCACATTGTGCACATGCACCCTAGAACTTAAAGTATAATAATAAAAAAAAACATAAAAACCAGAAAAAAAGAAATAACATGAAAACATACCATTTTTTCCCGTAAATATGTTCAATCCATTTACAATTTCTTGCCTGTTTCTTAACTCATCATTCATTTCTATCATCTAAATTACAAAACATAATGAAAATACCTATAAGAAAGTTCTTAAATATCAAATAAGTTCAAAATTAAAGATCATTTTAAATTACCAGTCAAAAAAAAAAAAAAAGAAAAAAAGAAAGAAAGGGCCCCAATTCTTTTTTTTTCGAGACGGAATCTCACTCTGTTACCCAGGCTAGAGTGCAGGGGTATGATCTTGGCTCACTGCCACCTCTGCCTCCCAGGTTCAAGGGATTCTCCTGCCTCAACCTCCTAAGTAGCTGAGATTGTAGGTGCACCTGCCACCACACCTGGGTAATTTTTGTATTTTTAGTAGGGATGGGGTTTCACCACGTTGGTCAGGTTGGTCTCAAACTTCTGACCTCAAGTTATCTGGCTGCCTCAGCCTCCCAAAGTGCTGGGATTACAGGTGTGAGCCACAGCGCCTGGCTATATAACACTTTTCAAAGGATTTTGGTACTTGAATTATCAAACACCGAGGCAATTGAAGCAAGAAATATTATCATATCTGTGAGTTTGTCATTTATGAAACTTTCATGATTTATAAAAACAAAAACCCCTCTCATGAATTAGGAAAATGACATAGTCATGGATA
Organism: Pongo pygmaeus; assembly: GCF_028885625.2. Lineage (NCBI taxonomy): Eukaryota > Metazoa > Chordata > Mammalia > Primates > Hominidae > Pongo > Pongo pygmaeus. The sequence goes on from NC_072376.2 coordinate 91,895,772, forward strand.
GTCAATTAAAAGAATATTTCACTCAGTTTCTTACAAGTCATAGGAAGCGTTGGTCATTGACTGAAATAAGAAGTGAAGAGTTGAAATACACGTCTAAGGTTGTATGAATAGATTATGAACTACCTCAAATATCAATTTACGTGGACTATTTGAAAATTTCTCAATACAAACTTTTCTCTTAATGGAATTATAATTATTCTAATTGAGACATAAATTTTTGTAAACAAAAGATATAGCCATTGGAGATTATTGTCTAACATTGTAAAAAGAATATTTAAATTACAACATTGTAACAAGAATACAGCCATAATTGCTTGCCACATAATGACTTTGGCCAGCCTTTTATCATTGATTCAGACTCCTTCATGACACAATCGTGAGGAAGATAAGCTTGATAAGAGCAAAGATTTCCTAAAATGTCCCCAGTTGTAGGACTAACACAATTCATCATTTTGTTTCATAAGAAGACCAATAGAAAATTACATATTTTAAAACTGAGTGTCTAAAAAAGCATTTTTTTTTGTTGTTGTTGTTCTCATGTCCTATATTCTGTTCCAATCACTTTTGTCTTCTTGCTGCATTTGGACACAGCTGAGCACACTACTGTCTCAGGGCCTTGCACCTGCTTCTCCCTCTGCCTGCCATACTCCTCCTGACATCACCATGCTTTACTCCATCCGCCTTCTTTCAAGTTTCTGTTTAAATATCTCTTCATCAGAGAGACCTTCCCTGACCACACATTGCAAATTATCAACTACTTCTTTTACAAAATCCATCACTCTCTCCCCCTTTATCCTGCTTTACTTTTCCTCCTACCCCTTCGCACCATTTTTTATGTTATGCATTTACTGATTTACTGATTTTCTGGTTCTGCAACTAAAATTAAAGTTCCACAAAAGCAGAAACTTGGCCTGTTTTGTTAGTGTATCCCAACACCTAAAACTATGCTTGGCCTATGATTGGTGCTCGAATAAAGATTTGTTAAATGAATGATTAAAGTCAACATCAGCTACTTAGAGAAGTTATTATATTCTTCCATACAAATCTTACAGCAAAGGAACTACTACATATTCTCAATTTTTAAAAGCGATATATGTATTTGAATATTTCAAGTTTTAATTTCAGTGGCTTACTTTGAGGATTTTTTTTTTAAGGTGAGCTGCACTTTGTATGGCTAAATAGAGATATGTGTTCTTCTGACATATAACCCCTTCATCCTCATGAGATTATTTGTATGCCCCTGTATTGTTGGGAGGATAACCCCATTAACAATGTGTCACTTGTTGTTTCTGGGTAATTAGATTCCCATTATCAGCAAATTAAAATATTCCATATTTTTATCATTTTCCACTTTCTAGATACAAGTCCTAGACGTACTGAAAGCTACAAAGAACAGCCATAATGACAGGCTTGCCATAATTTCCAGAGTTGTCTTATGCATGTCATATGCCTCTTTAATCTATTTGGGGGAAATAGGCAGTTCCTGAAGGTTTTTAATTTTTAGGGATTTGGAGAGAGGGGTAGTGTTTAGAGTGACAAGGTTGGAATAATCCGTATTAGTATTCTGTGAATGGTGTGATTGTGGCATATATATCTTCCTGCTGCTGCTTCCTCTTCCTCTGGTTTTGCTTCACATTCACACAATTTCAAGGGAGAATGCTTGAGATTATTGCCTCTACTTTTCAATAATTCAAACTGTACTCTCATCACCCATAGTGAATTCCTTGGTCACCTAATTAGTAGAAGATTTTATGTATCTATTATAGAACTTAATATGTCATAGTTTAGATTTGTGTTTAGCAACTGCAACTGTGATTAGCAGCTGTGTAACTTTAAGTTTCATCATTTCCTTGTAAAATGGACATAATAGTTACCTCACAATTGTGAGAATGTAATGAGATAACATTTTTAAAATTCAATGTGATATGTAAATTACACACAAGTAGTTTTTGGACACCTGTTAATATTTTTTACTTACCTTTAAAGAAGAATTATTTAGAGAAACTTCAAAAATTCACCCTTTTTTTGTAATAATGGCAATATTAATAGTCATTACATGCCTTTTTTGTTAATTACAATATTAGTGAATATTAATTATTTATTTTGTGCAAGATACTATGCTAAGTACAACATATACTTTATCTCCCTTAAGCATCACAACAGTAGGATGTAGGTACTATTTTATTCTCCTCATCTTAAACCTGAGAAAACTGAAATTTATGAGACTCAAATAATTTATCCAGAGGTCACACAGACCCTAAATGACAGAGGAATCTGAGTCCAGGTTTATTATATCACATCCTTTTAACCACTACGCCATATTCCTATTTTATGAGTGTCTTTGACAGTAGAGTGTTTGAATGCACAAAGATACATTAGGATTCTATATACATAAACTATATCTCTCTATATATTTAGCATATACAGATATTACATACATTCATATGTATTCAATTCCACTTTATTAAGAATATTTATCAATTACTATATGCCACAGTTTTTGTTCAAATACTGTCACATATGCAACCATAAATCTAATATAATCCTTGACTTCAAGGAGCAGTCTATGTGTGTGTTAGAGAGAGAGAGAGAGAATATATTCTTTAGTGTCCATAAATGTCAGACTGAATAGTTGAACTGAGATTTTAAAATATTTCAGCAAATATATTAATGATACAAAATTAGTTAATGGGAAATTATTCCTAGAGGTTAAACTGTAGGGCAGCAAAAATGATATTCTTTATGATACAGAGAAAAAGTGTGTGTGTAAGCATATAATATAGAAAACCTGGAGGAAATATTAAGGGCAAAATAATATTTGTGACTACAATAATCTCCATACACAGGCATATCTCATTTTATTGTGTTTCACTTTATTATGTTTTGCAGTTACTGAATTTTTGGAAAACCCTCCATTGAGCAAGTTTTGTTTGTTTGTTTGTTTCCAACAGCATGTGCTCACTTAGTGTCACTATGTCACATTTTGGTAATTCTCACTACATTTCAAACATTTCATTATGATTTTGTCTGTTATGATGACCTGTGAAGAGTGATCTTTGATGTCACTATTGCAATTGTTTTGGGATCCGTGAACTGCATCCATATATGATAGCAAAATTAATCAATAAACATATGTGTTCTGACTGCTCCACCAACCAGCCCTTCCCCCATCTCTTTTCCTCTCCTTGGGTCTTCATATTCCCTGAGACACAACAATATTGAATTTAGGCCAGTTAACAACTCTACAATGGTCTCCAAGTGTTCAAGTAAAAGAAAAAGTCACATATCTCACTTTTAAAGCTGAGAAATAATTAAGCTTAGTGAGGAAGCCATGTGAAAAGCTGAGAAAGACTGAAAGCTGGGTGTTTTGCACCAAATAGCCAAGAAGCGAATGCAAAGGAAAAGCTCCTGAAGAAAATTAAAAGTGCTACATCAGTGAAATCACAAATGATAAGAAAGTGAAGCAGGCTTATTGCTGATATACAGGAAGTTTTAGTGGTCTGAACAGAACATTAAACCAGCCACATTTCCTTAAGCCAAAGGCTTATTCGGAATAAGATTCTAACTCTCTAAAAAAGGATTCCTTTCAAATATTACTGTTCATTGGCAATGCACCTAGTCACCCAAAGTTCTGATGGAGATGTACAAGGAGATGAATGTTGTTTCCATGTCTGCTAACACAACATCCATCCTGCACCCCATGATCAAGGAGTAATTTCTACTTTTAATTCTTACACTTTAAGAAATACATTTTGCAAGGCTCTAGTTGCCATAGATAGTGATTCCTCTGATGGTCCTGGGCAAATTAAATTGAAAACCTTCTGAAAAGTAGTCACCTTTCTAGATACCAATAAAACCATTTGTGATTCATGGGAGGAGCTCAAAATATCAAAGTTAACAGGAGATTGGAAGAAGTTGATTCTAATCCTTATACGTGACTTTGAGGGGTTCAAGACTTCACCGGGGGATGTGAATACAGACATGGTGAAAAAACAGCAAGAGAAACTAGAATTAGAAGTGCAGCCTGAAGATGTGGCTGAATTACAGCAATCTCATGATACAACTTAAATGGATGAGGATTTAATTCTTATGGATGAGCAAAGAAAATTGCTCCTTGAGATGGAATCTACTCCTGGTGAAGATGCTAGGAATATTGTTGAAATGACAACAAAGGATTTAGAATATCATATAAGCTTAGTTAATACTGCAGCATCAGAATGTGAGAGAATTGACTCCAATTTTGAAAGAGGTTTTTCAGGGGTTAAAATGCTATCATATAGCATTGCATGCTACAGAGAACTCTTTTGTAAAACAGAAGAGTTAATCTATGTGGCTAATCTCATTGTTGTCTTATCTTAAGAAACTGCTGCAGCCACCCCAACCTTCAGCAAACACCACCCTGCCCAATCAGCAGCCATCAACATTAAGGCAAGACCCTCCACCAGCAAAAAGATAACTTGCTGAAGGCTCAGATGATTGTCAGCAATTTTTAGCAATAAAATATTAATATTTTTAAATGTTCTCTTTTTGCCTTTTAGTTAAACTAATTAATTAACTCTCATATACATATTTTTTATTTCAATAGCTCTTGGAGTACAAGTAGATTTTGGTTACACAGATGAATTGTACAGTGGTAAAGTCTGAGATTTTTGTGCACCCATTACCAAAAGTAGTGTGCATTGTACCAAATATATTATTTTTAAATCTCTTACGCCCCTCCCATCCTCTGTCTTCTTCTGAGTTTTCAAAGTTTATTATATCACTCTGTATGCCAATAAAGTATCTTAAAATTATTATGTGTAAATTGTTAAGCATAATGTCATTGCACACTTAATATGTTTACAGTTATGTTTACAGTATAGTGTAAGCATAACTTTTACATGCACTGGGAAACCAAAAAAAACTGTATGACTGACTTTATTGCAATATTCACTTTTATGCAGTGGTCTGGAACCTAACCCACAATATCTCCAAGGTGTATCTGTACAGAGACTAAATCCTAGATTATTGGAGTAAAAATGGAGTTCTACAGTCTATCGGTTTGTTGTAATTTGACATGGAAGGCCTTTGATAAATAAACCAATGAAACATTTATTCCAGTTTTTTAACTAATAGATAAGGAAAAGAAAATCACCTGAGGCATGAAGGAAGTTGGCCATATTGACACATTGTTATAACAAGAATGTAGTGTCTTGATTTCCCGCCCTGTGGTCTTTCCCATTATATGTGTATTATTTCCACATATTCATATAGAGAAGAAAATTACAGATCTAGACAAGGCCTCAGAATTTTTAGTAAAGTGGGTCTCCAGGTAGCCCATAACAATTGATTAGCATTTTCACATATGATCAAAGCTGTTTGCCCTTGTTGATATCCTAGGAAAAACTGAGGGCATTAGACTGGAGCATTTAGTTGTAGTAAGAAGTCTAACGATGACATAGTTCCAGGAAACACATTTAGCTTACCAGTGTCTCAGTTTCCTTAACTATATAATGGAGACAACAGTGCTCTACTTTTCCTCAGTTATGGAATAATTGTAAGAATAAGTGAGATAGTATATATGCATTCTAAGAGAAAAATAAAAGCTTCAATAACACCTACACCAACGCAAGGTATTATAGTTATCTATGCATGGGAAATTTCCTATCAATATTGTGTAAGGCTGTTCTTGCATTTCTATAAAGAAATATATGAGACTAGGTAATTTATTTTTTAAAAGAGGTTAATTGGCTCACAGTTCTGCAGACTTCAGGAAGCATCATGCTGACATCTGCTCCTGGGGAGGCCTCAGGATCCTTACAGTCATGACAGAAGGTGAAGCAGGAGCAGGCACTTCTTATGGCAAAAACAGCTGGGAGAACAAGAGAGTAGTGGGGCGGTGTCACACACTTTTAAATTACCAGATCTCCCAAGAGCTAACTCACCATCACCAAGACAGCACCAAGCCATAAGGGATCCGCATGATCCAAACACCTCTCACCAGGCCCCACCTCCAGCACTAGAGATTACAATTCAGCATGAGATTTGGGTGGGGACAAATATCTAAACTATATCAAAAGCCCAAGTCCAAACTTCTTCCCTTCCCCCCTTTTTTTTAACCTCCAAGGTTCTCCTTTTTCTTATCTATAAAATGTCACTAATAATACTTATAGAACTATGAGGATTAAATGAAGAACATATACAAAAGGCCCTAGCATAAGTTTTCGGCAGAATTCAAACTCAATAAAGTGTTATTATTAGCCTCCTCACTAGCCACCTCTCTGGCCAGTGCTAGCAAAGTTATTGTTGGGTTGACTCTAATCCCTCAGCATAAATGAGCATGTTTCAGCCACATCCACATAAAAACCAGGAAATAAAATCTGGTAAAGGTTTGAGGTTCTCTGGATGGTGATGTATGGGACTGGTTATATTAGTTATGTTGTTTTATTTCAGAAAAGCCAGAAAGGGGATACATGAGAGAAGAAAGAAAAATGAGATGAAGTCATTGATAATCCGGAGGGCTACAAGTCTATGACAATGAAAATATGGTAATGATATTATCATCATCATCATCAGCAAAGCTAACATGTATTGAAGGCTTGCTAGCTGGTGGGCACTACACTAATCTTTTTGTATATATTATTTTACTTACTCCTATTTACAATCTTAAGAAAGCTTATTTTACGACAAGAAAACAGAGACTTGGGGAAATTAAATAATTTACCCCACATCAAAAATACAAAGTAATAGAGCTAGAATTTAATGCAGACATAACTAAATCTTATTCATATAATTAATATAAAAGCCAGGCTATGGTTCATTAATCCAATAGGCTTTTGTTGAATGCAAAGAAAAGGAAGATGGAATAATAAAAAACGAAGGCCTTTGGAAGTAGAATTTCCAGATTAAACACAGGATGCCTCATTCAACTTGGATTTCAGTTTAAGGAGATATAATATTTTAGAATTATTACGTATCAAATATCATATATCTGAAATTCAAATATATCTCTGGGGTTTATTTGGTAAATTTGGAATCTTAATTATTTGGAAGTAGCAAGGAAAGAGCAAGTGAAGTAGGTTTTACTCAGTAAAATATGTACATAAGGGACATTTTCTGGCTACACTAGGAGGGGCATAATTTAAGAACATGTCTAATGCAAGCTGCTCAATCTCTTTATTTCATAGAAAAATAAGGCTTTAACAAGATCTAGAATTTTTCCTATAAATATGGCTTTCTATCAGTTTTTTTTTTTCCTATCAGATTTTTCTTTTAGGTCATGGAGTGTCAGAGAATCTAGTAGAAGCTCTGGACTACCTCTCCATCAGAAACTTAAACACATGCTCGTAGTTCCTCTCTCAAAGTCAATAGTGATCATTTAAAACTCATGCTTTAAACCATCAAAAGAAGACAGCAGCTGGACATTGTGCCTTGAAGTCAGAAAGACATGTCTCACACAGCAGTGTATTGATAAATGTTTAAACTGACCTACTGGGGAAGGAGAGCCCTGATTTACAGCACCTGCCAATTTCCACGGTATAAATATTCCTGCTATGGCTGATTTCAAGCTACTTTCATAGCATCACCGAAATATGGAGTTGGGAAGAAATACATAATAGCACATCATTGTATGGAGTGTCATATGTATATGGTAGATGTAAAAACCCCTCAAGAATATAGATAATAGTAAAATGTAAGAAAGTCATTAGGATGTAATGAGTTTTCAGTAATTATTATCTTTTTTTAATATAACATATTTAATTGTAAGTGAGTCTACACGATTTAATTTTTAATACTGGTCATGTTTGACAAATCGCTTGCAAAATCCCTGAAAAATTCTCACTGCCTCAGCCTGTCACTGGCTTGACTGCTCCTCATGGAATTTGTAACTAAGTCTCGTGGTTAACATAAAAATGAGAGAGAAGGTATTTAAAGCACTTAGAAGTTTCTGACAAGAAGCAAGAAATTGTAAGTGATTTTACTATTGTTGTTATTACTATTAATGTGTAACTTTACTCACAGGAGCTATGTTTCTTAGTAACACAAGATAATTAATATTCTCGTGTAATTTTTCTATGTTACCCTTTAAAAGGGCGGATAGTTACACTCTGCTCCTTCTAGTGCCTAAGGCATGTTCTGACAGTAAATTCAATTTTGAAAGGTACACTCTCTCACTACAAAATACCTAAGTTCAAAATATCACAATATTAATGGAACTTGTCAATTTCAATATAATATACTTCATGAGCCATAATGTGTATATTCAGCTTCCCTGGAAGAGTACATGATTTTTTTCAAAGTATAGCAGAGGTTCACTTGGGCACTGAAGTTTATTTGTTTATTTTCTTTTATCCACACTATCTGCCAATTTTAGGTGCTCAGAGAATCATTGGATCTCAATTTATATTTATATGCTCTCATTAAAACAGTAATCCTTGCTGGATTTTTAAATTTCTTAAATAATATATTTTCTTCTCTTGTTCTGGTTTCCTTTTCCATTCTTAAATGTGACATAAATATTTAAAGTATTTGTGTTTCTATATGGTTACCTAAGCCTTTAGACACAAGAAGGGAGCAGCAAAATCAGTAAACTGTCTTTTTTTTTTTAAGTTTCAGAAATTGTCCCTTTGTTTCTATGTTACAGTATGTCCATAGACTGCAGACACTGTGTTTCTCTATATCAATTTCCTAAAGCAGGATGAAACTGTAAGGATCTCTTCTATAAGGTCATCATTTGTAGAATAACCACAAATGTGATCAATCAAGTCATTCCAATGGAGCAATAGCCAGTATGACCTCAACAGACTTTGGCTTTTGGAGCCAGATCACTTTAGTGACAGACATAACCCTGGTGGGTCGGCAGCATCCTTCACTGCTCACTCTGCCATCTGCCACTGTGGAAACTTCATCATTAAAAGCAGAGTTGTTGCTGGACAAATTTGCAAATGGTTTTGAGAGCATTATTATTGCACAGAACGTTACCATCTATAAGTAGGCAAATCTGAATTACAATATATGTCTACCTAACTCTCTTACTCTACATATAACTTAATAGAAAATTTACATGCATTAGTCTCAAAACCGGGAACATTTCCTTTTGTATTATGAAATTATAGCCTTGCAAGGACTTCCAGAGCTTAGCTTTATGCTTTTAAATATACCTGCATTTAAACCACCACAAATCAAAGAATATTTTATTTTGCGTTTAGTTGTCTATCCTTATTCACAAAGTATTTTTAATTATTTAATATCACTTACATTATTATATTACATTATCATATTATTATCACTTATTCACATTTAAATATATCTTTTTAAGAAACACTTCAATTTTGTCTATGACACTGTACCAGGCAACTTTGGATACCATGGAATAAGTTACAAAGAGTATACAAACAATGTAATGGCAACATTAAGTGAGAATTTCCAACTTAGAAGCCAGGCACTATATATATTTATATTCTCTAAATCCTACTGCATTGAATTAGAATTACTATAATTATAGTTATTGAATTAGAATTATATAATATTTTATATAGCTATATTATTAATAACATATTATTATTATTGCTATTGTACAGGCAAAGTAACAAGGCAAAGAGAGGTACACTGATTGCTCAAGGTCACAAAGCAAATTCGTGAAGCATTTCATATTTTTTGAACAGTACTGTATTTTTGAAAAACACAGAGCATAGATGTTAAATCCCTCCCCAAGCAATCCCCGACTCCCGTTCTTCAAGTCTCGACTCAAATGTTGCATACTTCAATCCCTCAGGCAAGATTAATTACTTCTCTTTCTATATCTCCATAAAACTTAGTTCATAAGTTCATCACAGCCCTCATAACATCAGATTATTTTAAATTGCATGTATCAGTCTATTCCACTAGAATATAAGTGCTCAAAGGCTTGACTTACTTTGCTGCATGAATGAAAGTCTCCTTCTGCAAATTGTGATGTGTTGTTTAACATTAGCCAATTTTAAAATATTCACTTATTCTTGTCCATCACTGTGCTAAGTTGCCGATGATGTAACAGTAAGTCAAGACTGTAATGGTTCCTGCCTTCCAAAGGTAACACCTAGTAGGTGATACAGATAATCAAAAAGACTAATATTACATAGTGTGATAAGTTTAACAATTATAATGTTGATGGTGACAATGATGATAAGTTAATAGTTAATAGTTATTGAGTACTTTTATGTCCCAGGCCTGGTTCCAAGCACTGCACATGTATTATCCAATCGAATACAACTCAATAACAGAGGAAGTACAGAGTACTTTCATAGAAGTCAGGAAGAGGACACTTAACTAAGACTTTAGAAGTCAGTGAAAGCTTCCTTAACAAAGTGATTTCTAAATTAAGAGCTGGAAAATGAGTAGGAATGGTGATGTGGGATTCCAAGGGGTGGAAGGGTGGTGACAGAAAAGTATGTGTGTGTATTGGGCAAGGGTTAAGGAAACGAAAATATTTCTAACAGAAAACGAAGGCTAATCAACAGATGTATATAAAGGATATTGGGCTTTCTACGTCTAAGTCAGACTATTGGTGTCATGGAGCTTAATTCTTTTGGAAACAATCACACAAACTAAAAACTGGACAAGATCCATCACCCTCATTTTAAAGAAAGGAGCGCCAGATCCCAGTTCGAGTAAATGAGTTCCCCATGCCATGCAATGTCATTGGCAAGCGTCGGGTCCCCAGACCAAGCTCCTTCCGTGACATCATGCTGCTGCTCTGTGGACTGCTAAACGGTTTCTACTTCAACCAGCTAGCAGTAAATGCACACAGACAAATAGTATGTTTTCTTATTCCCAAACACTGTGTTCCAGCTCACATTCCTCTCTTGAATTTTATTCTGCAAGAAAAACATAAATTATGGAATATGATAGCATATAACTGCACTTAATCTCTAAACAGACTTGATCTAGAAATTCAATCTTCCTCCCAATCTTCCTCTCAACACATTGGCTCCACCTTGAAAATGTGTCATGACTTTTTATTGTGTAGGCTATAATTCCATCTTAATCATATTTCTAATGGGTACTCTTAGTTAACTCTTATTTTGAGGTGGTTTACATTAGTTGCCAGTGCATGGCTTTTGAAGGCAGACAGACTGGGGTTCCAGTTCGGGGTCTGCCATTTACCAGATGTGCCACCTTAAACCAGTCACATAGCATCTCTGCATTAGCACCTAACCTCATGGTGCTCGTGTGGGGATTAAGCGAGAACAAGCATGTAAAGTGAAATGCACAGTGCTTGGCAAATGGTACATTTTGAAAACATGTTGACTTGTAAGATACATTTTTTTAACATAAAATCATAAAATTATGGTTAAAAATATCACCTGCTCCAACTCTTCCATCTTACAGATGGGGTGTGTAGACTTGTAAAGTACTTTAAAAAAAAAACAAAAACTTTTATTTTACATTCAAGGAGTACATGTACAGTTTGTTACGTGAGTATACTGAGTGATGCTGAGGTTTGAGGTACAAATGATCCCATCGTTCAGGTACTGAGCATAGTACCAGATAGTTGGTTTCACAACCCTTGCTCCTGTCCCTCCCTTCTTTATGTCCATGAATACCCAATGTTTAGCTCCCACTTATAAGTGAGAGCATGCAGTATTTGGTTCTCTATTTCTGCTTTAGTTTGCTTAGGATGATGGCCTCTATCTGCAACATGATGGCCTCATGTTGCTGCAAAGGCTGTGATTTTATTTTCTTTTATGGCTGCATAATATTCCATGATGTATATGTATCACATTTTGTTTGTTCAATCCAACACTGATGAGCCCCAAGGTTGATTCCATGTCTTTGTTACTGTGAATAGTGCTGCCATGAACATGTGAATGCATGTGTCTTTTTGATAGAATGATTTATTTTCTTTTGGTTATATACCCAGTAATGGGATTGCTGGGTCAAAGGTAGTTCTATTTTTTAGTTCTTTGAAAAATCTCTAAACTACTTTTCACAGTGGCTGAACTAATTTACATTCACACCAGTGGTATATAAGTATTCCCTTTTCTCCACAGCCTTGCCAGTATCTGTTTTTTGACTTTGTAATAATAGCCATTCTGACTGATATGAGATGGTATCTCTCATTATGGTTTTGATTTGCATTTCTCTGGTAACTAATGATGCTGAGCATTTTTTCATATATTTGCCTTGTGTGTCTTCTTTTGAGAAGTTAGACTGGTAAAGTTTTACCAAAATGAATTATCCAATTAGTTCCCACCACCAGGCTATGAATTTTGTAAAAGCATGAATTTCCTCGATTCTGACATCTACCACTATGACAAACCCTTAATAAGTATAAATACATGTTGGTTGAATTATCTAATTATTTAGTGGTTGAGCCAAGGCTACAACTCAAGCTTCCTGACATCTAGTTCTGGCTTTTTTTTTTCCATGAAAAATTAAGGTAAAATAGGAATCCTTGATTCTTCAATTTGAAAAGTTTGTTCTGGGGAAAATCTGGTCCTGTGAATTTCAAGTTATTCTATGATGTTCTGATTTGTTGCTTTTCATTCTGCCTGGACACAGTTGATACAAATTCACATGAATATTAAATAGTTGGGAAGGGAGGAGGGACTTTCCTTGAGCAATTAGGAAGTGAGACAATGCTTTAGTGTGAATACCCTGCTGGGTGGTGGATATATGGTATGACTCAGGCACTGTGTTTATGCATTTTAAATTGCTTTCTTTACAACTCTAGTCAAGAGGAAATATCACGTCTGAGCCAAACTGGGACAGGGCATTCCAACCCAGTGAAGTGAAACTGAGAAATCTCAAATAGGCACCATACTCCTTGAACTTGGCTACTCTAATTATGTAGAAATGAATTTCACAATGAGCTCCTCTAACATACTGTACTTACGAAAAACCAAAACCATATAAACAGAGCGTGAACAAATGTTATTTCCAAACCCACTTAAGTTGCTTAAGCTGTGGAGCTCCTGGCCCTAATTTTAGTAGCAGCATTAACGGCTGGTGGAAATAATGCCATGGTTTGTAGACGTGAAACACCATAGAAACCTGATCAGTTTCTCTTGATGAGGTAACATCAGACTCACAATAAATAAGTGCAAGTTTTGTGATTTTTTTGATTCATCTACTTAAGAAAAAACAGCTATTATTTTATGCCAAAAATGTGAGCAGTGGTTCCTACTCTTCCCTTTGCTATTCCCTCTTAAGTCAGTGATAAAATATACATGGAACAAATTATCTCTGTCTGCCAATTATGGTTGGAAGTATAACATTATCCTTTAACTTAACATTTATGAAGCAATTTGCTATAGAAATAGGGGTGCTGTGATGGTTTTCAGATGGTAAACTGTGCTAACTGCTTGAAAATGCAAACAATTTAGGACCTGACAGGTTCAATTCTCAAGTAGAGGAGGTGCATTGTGATGTTTGGCATTGGTTAAATATTCAGTCATTCCACTACCCTGTCTGTGGGAAATATGCTAATGGATTATTGCTACAGCCTTTGAACTCCCAGGGCAAGTGAAGCCCAGAATTCCATAGCCCTGATGCCAGTGGATGTGATTACATTTGATGGATGCAAATAACCTTGGCTTTAATATTTTGATTGATCTGGAATGTATTAAAGAGGAATTTTTATCACACAAACAGAATCCTACAGAATCAAATTCTACTCTAGAAGTCCATTCTGTTTACATTCACTAATGCCTACTCTCGTAGATATAGAAATGTCTCCTGACTTTTCCTATTTTATATTAACAACATATATTTTAGCTCAGCCACCACTCAACAAATTAAATTGAGTCCTTAAAAAATAATATGCTTTAATATATCCCATTTGCCAGCAAACAAAACAAAAATGAAATAAAAATACTAAACCTCTCTTACAGAAAGTTTTTAGAAGTTTTTAATTCTAGGAAATTTTATATTTTTAAAGAAAGTACAGCCAAAGATCTGGTTATCATAGACAATAAAAACACAAGTTAAGCAATGGAAGCAGACTATTTTTTCCTGATTACAAAAGAAAGAAAGAAATCTATGGCATGTAGTAAGGTGTCCATGTATCTAGTTCACGAGGTTCGTGACTCAAACTGGAAAGTTCACTGAAGAACAGGCAATCATCTTTACTGGATTATGCTTTTGGATATGTTTGGATAAGGAAACTGAGCAAATATTTTTAAATATTTAAGATAAACTTGGAATGTTTGACACAGTTGAAATTTGAGCTTTATTACATGGGCTCATAATAACAGTGAGAATTTTTCATTCCTGTTCTGGTTTGTGTACATGTTGCACTTTTATTTTTCTTTAGGACGGATAGGGTACCCAAGGAAAGGCGGGAGAAAAACAAACTGAAATAGTGCACAAAATGTCTCCATAGAAATATAAGGTGTAGCCTTTGTTCTTGTTTCTGTCAAATAGTGAACTTTTTGGTAACATAATAATTATGTTCATATTCTTGCTTTATTGCAATCCCACAGTAGCACTGTGTGCAAGGCGCCCTTTACAGATTAGATAGTCTTCCTCAATCAGACAACTGAGGTGAATAAATATGTACAAGTTGTTATTAATGCTGAAAATCTCCTCTGGCAGCCCATCTCTTGTTTGGACTGTTTTTGGTTGGTCTTCATTTAGGGATAATGTACTGAGCCAGGACACAGGCATAAACATTAACACTGGCACTGCAACCTTGCTGGCTTGTACTGTGCTAGAATGTATGAGGTCTTTTCCTAGAATTAAGACTCCAGTAGTGATTTAAACCAAATTAATCACTCTGGTCATATTGGTTCAGTTCAACTCTGGGATATCTTAATTTGGTTAGTGATGCATTCATCAGCAATTAAATACAACAATATATATTAGTCTCTCACTAAGAGGCAAAACTAGTAAGTATAATATAACATAATTGTTGAGTTGCTCAGAATTTTCATCAGCCCTTTAATATTTTAAATATCTCTTATAGTTAAGATGCCATAATCTGTCTACATTATAAAATATATTTTATAATATATTTTATATAATATAATAATTGTATGTAATATAATATATAATATATTATAAAATATATTTTTGTATATTTTATATAATTATTATATTATAAATATATTTATTATATATAAATACATATACTTATAATATGGTTTATATTTATAAAACATTTATATTTAAAAATTATTAACCATCTTTTTATTAAATGTAATATTTTAAAATTAATTTACCTGAAAATAAAATTTAATTACCTATAAATACCAATAATTGTATTAAATAAATGGTTTTTCTCTGTCTTCTTCATAACAACCAGCATAGAGATTTGTCCATATTTATATGAGGAAAAAAATAGGGCTGTTGAAGTAAAACTAACATGTATTTTAAGTGTCATAGCTGCTAAGTGTTGCCACAATAATGCTATGTAACAAACCACCCACAACTCAGGGGCTTAAAACAACAATCACTTATTCTTGTTGACCCGTGAGTTCTTTTCTGAGCTCCCCTCAATAGAGCAGGACCTTATGAAATGCAGCTAATAACAATCAGCACATTTTCAACTTTCTGCTTCAAAAGCTCCTCCTCCAAAGCTGGCATTTCAGTATTTATTTATTTTATTTCTTCAGCGTAACCACAGATGACAGTCTTACCAAATGTTTTGCCACTACATAATATTTTTCTGGCCTATTCTAAAAGCTTCTTTGCTCTCTGTCACTGAGTTCCAAAGCCACTGGCAAATATTTTAAATATTGGTTATGTCAGTACCCCACTTTTAGGTACCGATTTCTGCATTAGTTAATATTTCCACAACAATACCACTTAGAAAATCACTCCACAATCCAATGGCTTAAAATAACAATTATTTATTAACTTTTGTGTGTTTGTAGGTCAGCTAGGGCTTAGCTGTCGAGCCTGAGCTCAGCTGGTTTTGGCTCCAAGCTGTGAGTCAGGTCTGTGCCTGCTCTGGGCTCTGCTGTACGTTAGGCCCAGGTCTGTTCCGTGTGCCAAAACTCTAAGGTCCCAGCTCAACTGCCAATAACTCCCTATGAGAATCTCTTCTCATGTAATTCCAGAAGTGCGTGAAACATGCCCAAACACACAAGCACATCTCAGTTCTCCACTTGTCACATCTGCTACTAACATCTTTTGTCCAACACAAATTACATGACTGAGGATCAGGGAAATACACTATGTGTATTCCAAATCCATGGCAAAGTGCACATGTATATTATTACTAAGGGGAACCAAATAATTGTGATCAGTAATTGACAAACAATAGGCCTCATTGTTGAAGGACCAATAAAATAATCCAATTTATCATCACTCTACTAAAGATTATGAAAAGTGATACTTAGACTCTTTTTCAATTCCAGTTTCAGCATTCTTATTATATTTTCTAAAACATGTCAACAGCAAGAAACATTAAGCCAGTTCAATAATTCCATAATCTGCCCAATCATATAGTAGAAAATGTTACTTAATCCAAATGAATAATTTATATATTATATATAATATATATATTTAGGTGATGTACTTTATAATACTTAATAATTTTCACAGAAATTAATGACAGTGGAAATCATCAGATCTCACTTAGCTTTCTAACTTATTTTAAAAGGCTCTTTTCAATGTCATTAGGAAATCATTTTTGTTAATTTTTTTCTCAAAAACATCTGGTAAGTTTATATTAATAGGAAGCTTCTTCTCTGAAATTGATTCTTCATCTTGTCATAGGCTACACACATATTATCTTCAATCCTCAATAGTGAACTAGCAGTGAGAGCAGAAAATGTCTACAGCCCAAAGTCACATTGTCCAAGGTGGAAAAAGTCACTCCAAACATATGCTGCAGTCATTGTTCAAGAGATCTTAGTAAATGAACAAGGGCAAGACAATGGGAGGCTTTAGGCAGAACTTAATTATTGGGAGTCAGGTAAGGCAGCTATGTTCTTAGGTGCAGGTGGAGTATGTACATGTTGGAGTAGCCACACACAGAGGTGCAGAGGCATTTCCTAGTAACCCCTAGAGGGGAGACTAACTAAATTCTGTATGCCAGGTTTGGAGCCACAGAAAGAACTTCAGATCTCATTTAGTGACATAGAAATAGATTCTAAGGATGTGCCCTCTTAAGGATTGGCTTAAAAACTGGTCTTTTGTAATAAAGAATTTGGCCAAATTAAGGAAAGATCCCTCTTTCTCAATTTTTTGGAATAGTTTCAGTAGAACTGGTACCAGCTCTTCTTTGTATGTCTGGTGCAATTTGGCTATGAATCCATCTGGTCCAGGGATTTATTCGATTCATAGGTTTTAAATGACAGATTCCATTTTAGAACTTGATATGGTTCTGTTCAGAGTTTCAGTTTCATCTTAATTCAATCTTGTAAGAGTGTGTGTCTAGGAATTTGTCTATTTCCTCTAGATTTTCTAGTTTGTGTGCATAGAGGTGTTCATAATCGTCTCTGAAAATCTTTTGTATATTTCTGTGGAAATGGTTGTAAAGTAATTTTGTCCTTTCTGATTATGCTTGTTTGGACCTTCTATCTTCTTTTCTTTGTTAATCTAGTTAGCAGTCTATCAATCTTGCTTATCCTTTCAAAGAACGAACATTTGCTTTGGTTGATTTTTTGTATAAATTTTTGGTCTCAATTTTGTTGAGTTCTTCTCTGATTTTAGGGATTTCTTTTCTTCTGTTAGCTTTGGAGTTAATTTGTTCTTGTTTTTCTAGTTCCTCTAGCTGTGATATTGGATAGTTAATTTGCGATATTTCTAACTTCTTGATGTAAGAATTTAGCCTATGAATTTTTCTCAACACTGATTTTGCTATATCCCGGATATTTCGCTATGCTGTGTCTCCATTTTCATTTATTTCAAATAATTTTTTTATTCCTGCCTTAATTTCATTGTTTACCCCAAAGTCATTCAAGAGCAAGTTATTTAATTTACATACAGTCATGTGAGATTTTCTTGCTATTTATTTCTATTTTTACCATGCTATGGTCTGAGTATGGTTGGTATGACTTTGATTTTTTTTGGTTTATTGAGACATGTTTTATGGCTGAGCCCATGGTCAATCGTAGGGTATGTTTTCTGTGCAGATGAGAAGGATATACATTCTGTGGTTGATGTGGGAAGTAGTCTATAGATGTGTATTAGGACCTATTGGTCAAGTATTGAATTTAAGTTTAGAATTTCTTTGTTAGCTTTATGCCTTGATGATCTGTTCACTGCTATCAGTGGGGTGTTGAAGTCTCCAACTATTATTGTGTAGCTATCTACGTCTTTTTGTAGGTCTCTAAGTACTTGTTTTATGAATCCAGGTGCCCCAGTGTTGGGTGTGTATATATTTAGTTACACACCCAGTTAGGCTTAGGCTTTCATGTTGAATTGAATGCTTTTTCATTATGTAATGCCCTTCTTCATCCTTTTTTACTATAATTGGTTTAAAGTCAGTTTTATCTGATATAAGAATAGTGGCCCCTGCTTTTTTGATGTTTTCCATTTACATGGTAGATATTGCTCCAACTCTTTTCTTTGAGCCTATGAGTGTTATTACATATGATATGGTTCTTTTGAAGATAGCAGATGAATGGGCCTTGTTTTTTCACCCAACTTGTCACTCTGTGCCTCTTCAGCGGGGGCATTTAGACCATTTTCATTCCAGGTTAATACAGATTTGTGAGGTTTTTAACCTATAGTGAGGTTGTTAGCTGGTTGCGTTGTAGTAGTTTCTTTTCTTTTCTTTTCTTTTTTTTTTTTTTTTTTTTTTGAGACAGAGTCTTGCTCTGTTGCCCAGGCTGGAGTGCAGTGGCACGATCTCGGCTCACTGCAAGCACCACCTACCGGGTTCCCGCCATTCTCCTGCCTCAGCCTCCCAAGTAGCTGGGACTACAGGCGCCTGTCACCACGCCTGGCTAATTTTTTGTATTTTTAGTAGAGACGGGGTTTCACCATGTTAGCCAGGATGGGCTCGATCTCCCGAACTCGTGATCCACCCGCCTTGGCCTCCCAAAGTGCTGGGATTACATGCGTGAGCCACCGCACCCGGCTGCATTGTAGTTTCTATTTTAACTGCTTTGTAGTTGCTTTATAGGGTTTGTGGACTATGTAAGTAAGTGTGTTTTTGTGGTAGCATGAATTATTCTTTTTTCCCTATGTTTAGAAATTCCAGGCTCTCCTGTAAGGCTGGCCTAGTGGTGATGAATTTCCTTAGCAATTGTTTGTTGTGAATTATTTTATTTCTCCACTGCTTATGAAGCTGAGTATGAAGCCAGCATCACCCTGACACCAAAATCTGGCAAAACACAGCAACAAAAAAACTACATCCCAATATTTCCTGATGAACATAGAAACAAAAATCCTCAGCCAAATTATAGAAAATAGAATCCAGCAGCACATCAAAAAGTTAAGTCACCATAATCAAGTAGGCTTTATTCCTGCCATGCAAGGATGGCTCAACATACAAAATCAATAAATGTGATTCACCACATGCACATAATTAAAAATAAAACTATGTAATCATCTCAATAGATGCAGAGAATGCTTTTAATAAAATCTAACATCTCTTCATGATAATCTAACGCCTCTTCATGAAAATCTAACATCTCTTCAATGAACTAGGCATTGAAGGAATGTACCTCAAAATGATAAGAGCTGTCTCTGGCAAACCCACAGCCAGCAACATATTAAACAGGCAAAATCTGGAAGCATTTCCCTGAAGGACTGGAACACAACAAGGTTCCCCACTCCCACCACTCCTATTCAGTGTAGTGCTGGAAGTCCTAGCCAAAGCAATCAGGCAAGAGAAGGAAATAAAAGGCATCCACATAGGACAATAAAAAGTCAAATTACTTCTCTTCACTGATGATATGACTCTATATTTAAAAAACCCTAAAGACACCATCAAAAGGCTCCCCAATCTGATAAATGATTACAGTAAAGTTTAAGGGTACAAAGTCTATGTACAAAAATTCAGTAACATTTCTATATACTAATGATGTGCAAACTGAGAGCCAAATCAAGAACACAATCTCCTTTATATAACCACAGAAAAAATAAAATGCCTAGGAATAATCTAACCAAAGAGGTGACAGATCTCTACAAAGAAAAAAAAACACAAAACCCTGGTGAAAGAAATCAGAGATAACACAAACAAATGGAAAAACATTCTATGCTCATGGATTAGAAGTATTAATATTATTAAAATCATCATACTGCCCAAAGCTATTACAGAGTCAATGCTATTACTATCAACCTACCAATTGTCATTTTTTTCACAGAATTAGAAAAAAACAATTCTAAAATTCATATGGAATTAAAAAAAAAAATCTCAAATAGCAAAAGCAATCCTAAACCAAAAAAAAAAAAAAAACAAAGCTGGAAGCATCACAGTACCCCACTTCAAACTACACTATTAGCTACAACCAAAACAAGGCACTGGTACAAAAATAGACACACAGACCAATGGAATCGAATAAAGTCACATACCTACAACCATCTCATCTTTGACAAAGCTGACAAAAATAAACAATGGGGAAAGGACTCTCTATTCAATAAATGCTACTAGGATATACAACTAGCCATATGCAGAAAAATGAAACTGAATCCTTACTTTTCACCGTATACAAAAATTAAGTCTAGATGGATTAAAGATTTAAATGTAAGTTCTCATACTATAAAATTCCTATAAGAAAACCTAGGAAATACCATTCTGAACATTGGCCTTGGCAAAGATGACTAAGTCCTCAAAAGCAACTGAAACAAAAACAAAAAGTGATAAGTGAGATCTAATGAAAAACTAAAAAACTTTTGCACAATGAAAGAAACTATCAACAGAATAAACAGTCCACAGAATGGGAGAAAATATTCATAAATTATGCATTCAACAAAGGTCTAATATCCAGAATTTTAAGAAACGTAAACAAATCGACAAGCAAAAACCAAAATACCCTATTAAAATGTGGGCAAAGGACATTAACAGGCTCTTCTCCTAAAAAGACACATAGGCAGCCAACAAACATGAAAAAAAATGCTCCAAATCACTAATCATCAGAGAAATGCCTATCAAAACCACAAGGAGATACCACCTCATACCTGTCAGAATGGCTGTGATTAAAAAGACAAAAAAATGACAGAGGCCAGTGATATGGTTTGGCTGTGTCCCCACCCAAATCTCATCTCTAATTGTAACTTTCACAATTCCCATGTTTCATGGAAGGAACCCAGTGGGAGGTAATTGATTCATGAGGGTGGGTCTTTTCCATGCTGTTCTTGTGATAGTGAATATGTCTTATAAGGTCGGATGACTTTAAAAACAGAAGTTTCCCTGCACAACTCTCTCCTTTTGTCTGGTGCCATTCATGTAAGATGTGACTTGCTCCTCTTTGCCTTCCGCCATGATTGTGAGGCCTCCCCAGCCATGTGGAACTGTAAGTCCATTAAACCTCTTTTTATTCTCAGTCTCAGGTATGTCTTTATCAGCCGCATGAAAATGGACTAATGCAGTAAATTGGTACCAAGAGTGGGGTGCTACTGAAAAGATACCTAAAAATGTGCAAGTGACTTTGAAACTGGGTAACAGGTGTTGGAACAGTTGGAGGGCTCAGAAGAAGACAGGAAAGTGTGGGAAAGTTTGGAACTCCCTAGGGACTTATTGAATGGCTTTGACTAAAATGCTGATAATGATATGGACAATGAAATCCAGGCTGATGTGGTCTCAGATGGAGATGAGCAACTTGTTAGGAACTGGAGCAAAGGTGACTCTTGTTATATTTTAGCAAAGAGACTGGTGGCATTTTGCCCCTGCCCCAGAGATCTGTGGAACTTTGAACTTTGAAAGAGATGATTTAGGGTATCTGGCAGAAGAAATTTCTAAGAAGCAAAGCATTCAAGATGTGACTTGGGTGCTGCTAAAGGCATTCCGTTTTATAAAGGAAGTGGAGCATAAAAGTTCAGAAATTTGCAGCCGACGATGTGATAGAAAAGAAAATCCCATTTTCTGAGAAGAAATTCAAGCTAGCTGCAGAAATTTGCATAAGTAACAAGGAGAAGAATGTTAGTCACCAAGACAATGGGGAAAATGTCTCCAGAGCATGTCAGAGGTCTTCATGGCAATCTCTCCCTTCACAGGTCCAGAGGCCTAGGAGGAAAAAGTGGCTTCATGGGCCAGGCTCAGGGTTCCCATGCTGTGTGAAGCCTAGGGACTTGATGCCCTCTGTCCCAGCCCCTCCAGCTGTGGCTGAAAGTGGCCAATGGAGAGCTTGGGCCATGGCTTTAGAGGGTACAAGCCCCAAGCCTGGTCAGCTTTCACGTGGTGTTGAGGCTGCAAATGCACAGAAGTCAAGAATTAGCGTTTGGAAACCTCTGCCTAGATTTCAGAAGATGTATGGAAATGCCTGGATGCTCAGGCAGAAGTTTGCTGAAGAGGTGGTGTCCTTATGGAGAACCTCCACTAGGGCAGTGCAGAAGAGAAATGTGTGGTCAGAGCCCCCAGAAAGAGTCCCTATTAGGGAACTGCCTAGTGGAGGTGTGAGAAGAGGGCTACCATCCTCCAGATGCCAGAATGGTAGATCCACTGACAGCTTGCTTTGTGCGCCTGGAAAAGCCGCAGACACTTAATGCCAACCTGTGAAGGCAGTGGGGAAGGAGGCTGTATCCTGCAAAGCCACAGGGGTGGAGCTGTCCAAAACCATGGGAACCCACCTCTTGCACCAGTGTGACCTAGATGTGTGACGTGGACCCAAAGGAGATTATTTTGGAGCTTTAAGATTTGATTGCCGCACTGGATTTTGGGCTTGCCTGGGGCCTCTAGTCCCTTTGTTTTGGCCAATTTCTCCCATTTGGATTGGCTGTACTTACCCAATGCTTGTACCTCCATTGTATCTAGGAAGTAACTAACTTACTTTTGATTTTACAGGCTCATAAGTGGATGGGACATACCTTGTCTCAAATGAGTCTTTGGACTGTGGACTTTTGAGTTATTGCTGAAATGAATTAAGACTTCAGGGGATTGTTGGGAAGGTGTGATTGGTTTTGAAATGTGAGGACATGAGATTTGGGAGGGGCTGGGGTGGAATGGTATGGTTTGGCTCTGTGTCTCAACCCAAATCTCATCTTCAGTTGTAACTCCCACAATTCTTATGTGTCCTGGGAGAAACCTGGTGGGAAGTAATTGACTCACGGAGGTAACTGAATCATGGATCTTTTTCATGTTGTTCTCGTGATAGTGAATAAGTCTAATGAGATCTGATGACTTTATAGATGAGAATTTCCCTATACACACTCCCTCTTCTTGCTTGCCACCATTAAGACATGACTTGCTCCTCCTTGCCTTCTGCCACGATTGTGAGGCCTCCCCAGCCACGTGGAACTGTAAGTCCATTAAACCTTGTTTACTTCCCAGTCTTGGGTATATCTTTATCAGCAGCATGAAAATGGACTAATACAGCTGGCAAGGCTGTGGAAAAAGGAACACCTTTACACTGTTGGTGTGAATGTAAATTAGTTCAGCCACTTTGGAAAGCAGTTTGGAGATTTCTTAAAGAACTGAAAACAGGCCGGGCGCAGTGGCTCATGCCTGTAATCCTAGCACTTTGAGAGGCCAAGGCAGGTGGATCACTTCAGATCAGGAATTCGAGACCAGCCTGGTCAACATGGTGA
The DNA here is from genome assembly GCF_028885625.2 of Pongo pygmaeus. Taxonomy (NCBI): domain Eukaryota; kingdom Metazoa; phylum Chordata; class Mammalia; order Primates; family Hominidae; genus Pongo; species Pongo pygmaeus. Next base: position 91,919,376 of record NC_072376.2, read on the forward strand.
AACCCCATCTCTACTAAAAATATGAAAATTAGCTGGGCATGGTAGCAGACACCTATAATTCCAGCTACTCAGGATTCTGAGGCAGGAGAATTGCTTGAACCCGGTAGGTGGAGGTTGCAGTGAGCTGAGACCGCACCACTGCACTCCAGCCTGGGCGACAGAGTGATACTCCGTCGAAAAAGAAAAAGAAAAAGAAAAAGAGAAAAAGAATTGAAAACAGAACTACCATTCTATCCAGCAATCCCATTACTGGATATATACCTGAAGAAAAATAAATTATTCTACCAAAAAGACATATGTACTTGTATGTTCACGGAAGCACTATTCACAATAGCAGACATGGAATCAATCAACCTAGGGCCCCAGCACTGTTGGGTTGGATAAAGAAGATGTAATACATATACACAATGGAGTCCTATGCAGCCATAAAATGAATGAAATAATGTCCTTTGTAGCAACATGGATGCAGCTGGAGGCCGTAATCCTAAGTGAATTATCATGGGAACAGATCAGATAACCAAATACTGCACGCTGTCACTTATACATGGGAGCTGAACATTGGGTACATATAGACATAAAAATGAGAACAACAAAACACTGGGGCTACTAAAAGGGAGAGAGGGAAGGGAGTCAAGGGCTGAAAAATTACCTTTTGGGTTCTGTGCTCATTACCTGGATGATGGGATCATTTTTAACTCAAACCTCAGCATCACTCAATATACCCAGGTAACAAACCTATACATGTACTCTCTGAATTGAAAATAAAAGTTGAAATTATTTTAAAACAATAATTTAGTAAAAGAATAATGTAAAAGTGCTTTCTTAAAACAGAATTTGGCTGGACTTTTCCCTTAGTTTCTGAGAGGTAGCCTGTAAATCTCTGGAATTTCTGGAGTTATAGGAGTGTCTGTCATTTATGGGTAGTTTATGCTAAAAAGTGACACGTCTATCTGTAGATAGTTTGTAATAAGGCAGTGACTTAAAATGTGAGCTAACCACACCAAAAAGACCAACCATGTGATTAGAAGACTGAAGCTTTGAGCCACATGATACCAATCTGACCTTCAGGGAGAAAAGGGGATGTGGACTTTCAGTTTAATCACAGGCCAATGATTCAATCCATCATGCCGATGCAATGAAACACCAACAAAACTCTGGACACTGGAACCTGGAGCTTCCCTGCTGGCAGTACTTCACATGGTGAAAGGGGTACATTCTGACCCGTGGGGAGATGATATTGAAAGCTTCATATTTGGACCCTGTCAGATTTCGTCTTATGAGTCCCTTCTTTTGTCTGGTTCTGATTTGCTTCTTTATTGATTTAATAAAACTGTTTTAAGTATAGCACTTTCCTGAGTTCTGTGATTTGTTCTAGACAATTATCAAAATGCTAGGGATATTGGAAGCCACCAGATTTGCAGTTAATTGGTCAGAAGTGAGGATAGTCCTAGAAACACCTAAGCTTGTGGCTGGTGTTTGAAGTGAGAGCAGTCATGTGGAAGAATGTGCCCTGAACCTGTGAAGCGTGGCTTAACTCCAGGTAGTTAGCATCAGAAGTCATTTTAACTGTTCAGAGCAGAGTCTGCAACTGCAATAGCTTCCCCTGGAATGAGAATGGGCTGAGACAGCCAACACAGATGGGATCTGTGTTCTCAGATAATTGCAAAATCATCTTGTCTCTTTGAGGCAACAAGAATTTTACCCTACTTTCTAATCACAATTTATTTGTGTGTATGTATGTAGTCATGTATTCCTGTTAAATCATGTTCACAGCACAAGAATCAAATAATTATTTGTTGATATTACAACTATAACTGTTATTTTAACTTTTATACCTTTCAAGTGTTTGAAGAAGAAATAAAATATTTGTAAGTTGTATGCTATGTAAGGCTGTGACATCACGTATTTGTTTCTTTGCTCCACTCTTACCATCCTTTGTTCTGATCTGTGCCATGAGGACTAGAAACCTGGAAACCTACGTTTCCCAGCTACTCCATCTCCCCACACCGGCAGGCTCCCTGTTATGTTCTGATGATGGTAAGCGGTGGGAAGTTATAAACTGAAAGGAAGGATGCCATTTTTCTATTGCTTTACTCTTTTAGGCTGTATTTGTGGTAGTAGAATAAATAGCAAAGGTGCAGACTCCTTCACAGGAGTATGGATTACAGGTTTCTGCTCAGGTTTCTGTTGTAGAGGTGGTGGAGGCATTAGGTGCGTCATGTGGCCTTTAGCAAAGTTCTTTTGGGCTCCGGCTTCAGCAGGTGTAGCTACAGGCTTTGGGATTTTGCACTGTTAGTTGTGGTGTGAGCTTCTGGTTTCCTCCGATTCCAATGGCAGCAGTTTTCTCAGCCTCAGCTACAAAGTTGTCATGCAATCTGGGTGATTTTCCTTTCTCCTTCCTAAGGTGATAGCAATTTTGTGTATTTATTAATATCTGGTTTAACTCACGTCCTCATTTTGCTCCTCCAGCCACTCCAATACTTTTTTACCCAATTCGTTATATTTCTTTATGTGAAACACCAATTTGTAACCAGAGAGACTGACACAGAGGGCAAGTAACATATTCCTGAAAATTTTGCCAAATGGAATTTTTAAAAATCAAATAATATTTTATATAAATAGGAAAGCTTATTAGGAAAAAAAGGAATCCTTATGATAGTAATACACCATTTCTAATTTTTCTAATTCAAGCACTCATTAAATAACATATCTGCTACTTAATATATTATTTTTATGCCTGCCTTTTTTTTTTTTTTAAAAAAAAAGCTGGTTGCACCTGTAATTGTATTCCTAATGTATTCTGTTTTCATATAGCTTGCAAATTATTTTGATAATTTTTAGGCAAAGTATATTGTAACTATGAAACACAATTTGGTTAAATTTAAGAACTACTACAAATAGCCTGAGTGACAATGGGGACTGACTTGTTTTATCTACTTAATTTTACAGTTCTGATCTATAACATCAGAGCTGGGACTTGAAATAAAAAGTTCAAAAGTCAATTTCCCTAGACAAAAATATACTATTGAAAAATGATATGAGAATTTAATTACACAAGTAATTGTTTAGCTTTTTTTTTTCCAATTAGCAACAGTCTTCACATTAAGATTTATTTTTATAAATGAATCTAAAATGGTGCCAGATGAAATGTGAATGTTTCTATGAATTTTGATACTGGAAATCTTCGAGAATAAGTTCAAAACAATAAACCAAAAACCAAAAAAGCAAAGGGAAACTAAAATAATGTTTTAATGGTTATACTCAATTCATAGATTTTTAAACAAAAGAATTTTGGCTTGGTGAAATGTAATAAATAAAGAAAGGAATTCCAAAATAATTTTAGTAACTGCTAGAAAATAGTATTTTGTACTTTCTATATTCTGCTTTACAGCCTTAGTCTTCCTTCATTAATAAAATAAGAATCGTCATTTTTATGGTGACCTCAGTTTTAGCAATGTTAAAATAAATTTAGATGGACATCAGGTCTGCAGAATCCCTAAGCAGACAAAGCCAGTTAGGTCTTGTAAGTTACCTTAACCTTTCCTGATTTGCAAACTTAAGAGAAACTTAACAAGCCTTTTTTTTTTGTAATTACCTATATTAAGTAAATATGAAACTTCAGGCTAATCAAACAGAAGCTGCCAATCAACTTACAAGTATATGTATTACAAGAGACTTTTTAGCAGGATAGACCTAATAAGGCAACTGTATAACTGTAACTAATCAAATATACATATACATATGTGTGTATATATATATATATATAAAATTTGCTTTATTTCCATGTTTGCCCTATAAAAATCCTTTCTCTTTAGTTCTCTTGGTGAAGCCTGAAACCTCCTTTAGGTTGGAGCTGCCCAGTTCGTGAACTGCTATTTGCTCAAATAAATGCTTTTAAAAAAAAAGTCATTGTGCCTCAGTTTACCTTCTAACAGCAGTACATTTTATTTCAATTTTAACTTGTTTGAATGTATGTGATCATCATTTACTACATGTTCCTATTTTGTAACTAATATTTTAATTGGGAACAAGTATATTTACGTAGCATTATAACAGCCAGATAAAAAACATTAAAATCTTTTAGAAAAAAAAGTGTCTACTTTTGTATATTCAGATGTTTTTGTTATATAAATGAAGTAACTCACTGTTGATGTTTTTAATCCAACTATTTGTAACACATAAAAACAAGTACCTTACCTTGCTTTATACTTCAGTGTTCTTATCTATATATTAGAGTTTGCTTGGCGTTTATCAGTAAGATAACACCAAAATATATACATTTTTTTGAAATTTAGAAAGGAAAGCTCAAATAATTTTTAAAAACAAAATCACACCTCTAAAAAAAGCTTGAATAGGTAACTATAGGTAACTACAACCATAAATATAGTCATATTTTTGACCTAGTAACCCTACTTCTAGTTATTCATATGAAGAAAACAGCACTGTAAGCAGAAACACATGTGTGTGTGTGGGTGTGTGTGTATATACATATATTGATTATCTTCATTAGAATAAAAAACTTAAAAAATCAAAATGTTTAAATAGGACATGATTTGGTAAGTTATAGCACAATATATAAATACTGTTATGATTATGTAAACATAGAAAAATATATTTGATATAATGTAGAATGAAAAATCAGAATATATTTGCTATGTAACATAGCAAATATGAAACAAACATGCATTTGGTCAGGTCAACATGCAAAATGAAAATAAGATTTAAAATTATCAAGTTATGTTTTGTTTTTTAAATAGTCTGTTTTGTTGATACTTCATTTTAATTTAAAACAAAAGGCTTCCATTTTGTTAAGTTTCTCCATTTGTAAAGGAATCAAAATTATGAGTAAAATGTGGGCAGACCAGAGATGACTTTAAGTCTACTATTAGAGTTAAAATGTCTAAAACCAAAAGATCTTTCTGATTAGATTTAAAATCAATAAAGAACAACAGCTCTTTCTTCCCATCTCATGTTTAGAACTAGTTGAGAATAAGGCATAAGAGGTAGATTAATGAAGAAGATGTTAGTATTGTTACTAAAAAATGACTAGAGGGCACGGTTTTAGATTTTGGCTGGAAAAGCTTGCTTCTTTCTAACACTCTCTGAATTCCTTTCTATAGAAACTCTGGGATAGACCATGAGAGTGAAAGTCAGGAGAGATGCACTTACCGGGATTATAGTTTACATTGATTCAAAAATGAAGGAGGAGGTAAAAGAGAACCAATCCCCAGAGTTTAAAGCTGTTTCCTAGACAATCTTCACCCTTCACCCACTGTGAAACATCCACCAATGATTATCGTCCACCATGCAGATTTCTGTAGGCTCCTCTGACACCTCAGCTATCAAGTATAAGCAGATGAAAAACATATATTTCTATGAAATTTTATTCTATTGTAAAACTAAAAACAAGGTCATGAAGGAAAAGAGTATCAGAATGATTTTTTCTTTGCAACTTTATTTAACCTTATTTTCTCAGTGAAAGAAAATTATCTTTAAAATATTTGGCTTTGTGCAGGGCTGAGACTAGGGTGAGTGAGGCACTGGCTTTTCAAGCAAAATTTAAGGGAGTGCCAAAAAACTCAGTAATAAACATAAATAATACTTTATGCGACATTTTAAGAATCGACTGGTGTGAAAAACCTGTGATAAACAAAATATCAAAATGTCAAGTATCAGTATTACTACATTGATAGTAATACTGTCAGTAATGCTGACAGTATTGCTGTCAGTGTTGTATCAGTTGTATCAGTACCAGTGTTGCTGATAGTATTACTACAAAGACAGGATCGCTATTACTGATTTTTACTTTTGCCCCAAGCTCCCATATGGCTTGGCATGTCAATGGTTTGTTGACTGAAATTTTTATATATATATATATATAATTTTTTATTTATAAAAATATAAATTTTTAAATATATATTTTAAAAACTATTTTTCAAGTCGTATTTTTTTATGTGAAGAATCCAAATTCTAGGGTTTAGATCTGAGAAGTAACAAGAAAAGCATTTTAAAAACTTTCAAGGTTCAAGGTTGTTTATAAAAGTACACCTGGTATGTCATTTTCCATGGCAGCAGTTGAAAATCAAATGCCAGAAGATTGCAGGTAGAAGGCAGGACTAGCTTACAGCTCTCACTGAGATGGATGGAGCAGCATGTGGAGACTCATATTATCAACTTTTGCTCCAAGAACTACTGCAGGAACATACCAGGAAAGCCAAGAGAATCCACAGACCCTTTGAAGGAACTGTATCACCCCTGCAGACTCCCTGAGATGCCAAAAACTGTGAGTCTGCTTGCTTTCTCAACTGGGAGGCTCATGGTCTGGGGTAAGTTCTCTTCCCTGGTGACTGGCTGCCTGAAAATAGACTCGGGGCTGTTGGGGGGGCCACGGTGGGAGTGAGATTGGCCTTTAGGACTGTGGGATGCGTGGGAGCAGGGTGAAGCCTGTAACTTCTGGCTTTCCCCCACTTCCCCGGCGACTTGTACGACTCAGTAGAGGCAGCCACAATCTCCCTGGGAATGTAACTCCATTTGGCTAGGAACCACACCCCCATCCCCAACAGCAGCCTCAGCAAACCTCACTCAAGGAGAGGCTGAGGTCAGACACACCTATCCCTGCCCCAACCTGGTGGTCTTTCTCTAACCCCTCTGGTAGCTAAAGACAAAAGTCATAATCTCTTGGGGGCTCTATGGCCCTGCCCACCATCTGAGAAACCAGAACACTTAACCAGGTGTCCGTAGGGCAAGTTTGCATCCTCCCTATGCAGGACCATAGCTGATGTACTCTTGAAAACACCACCTCCTGGCTGGAGGCCAACCAACACAAAACCAGTGCACTGAACAAAAACACAACCGAGGACCCTCAGAGCTCACTTCATTCTCCTGCTACTTCCACCAGAGCAGGTGCTGCGTATCTATGGTTGCAAGGCCTGAAGATGGATCATATCACACGACTCTGCAGACACTCCCCAGTACCAGCCCAGAGCCTGGTAGCTCTGCTGAGTGGCTAGACCCAGAAGATAAAAAACAATCACTACAGTTTGGCTCTCAGGAAGCCCCATTCCTAGGAGAAGGGGGAGAATACCACACCAAGGGAGTACCCCATGGGGCAAAAGAAACTGAACAGCAGCACTTGAATCCCAGATCTTCCCTCTGACATAGTCTACCCAAATGAGAACGAACCAAAAAAACAGTTCTGGTAATATTACAAAATAAGGCTCTTTAACACCCCCAAAAGATCGTACCAGCTCATCAGCAATGGATCCAAACCAAGACTAAATCTCTGAATGGCCAGAAAGAAATCCAGAAGGTCAATTATTAAGGCAATCAAGGAGGCAGCAGAGACAGGCAAAGTCCAACTTAAAGAAATAAAAAATATACAGGATATGAAAGGTAAATTATTCAGTAAAATGGATAGCATAAATAAAAAACAATCACAACTTCTGGAAATCAAGGACACACTTAGAGAAATGAAAAATACACTGGAAATTCTCAGCAATAGAATTGAACAAGCAGAAGAAAGAACTTCAGAACTCAAAGACAAGGCTTTTGAATTAACCAAACCCATCGAAGACAAAGAAAAAAAAGACTTTTAGAAAAATGAACAAAGCCTCCAAGAAGTTTGTGACTATGTTAAAAATCCCAACAAAAGTAATTATTGGTGTTCCTGAGGAAGAAGAGAAATCTAAAAGTTTGGAAAACATCTTTGAGAGAATAATCAAGGAAAACTTCCCTGGTTTTACAAGAGATCTAGACATGCAAGTACAAGAAGCTCAACTAACACCTGGAAAATTCATCACAAAAAGATCATTGCTTAAGTACATAGTCATCATGTTATCTAAAGTCAAGACAAAGAAAAGAACCTTAAGAGCCATGAAGCAAAAGCATCGGGTAACCTGTAGAGGAAAACTTTTCAGATTAACAGCTGATTTCTCAGCAGAAACTCTACAAGCCAGAAGGGATTGGGGTCCTATTTTTAGCCTCCTTAAACAAAACATTATCAGCCAAAAATTTTGTATCCAGCAAAACTAAGCTTCATAAGTGAAGGGAAGATATAGTCTTTTCCAGACAAACAAATGCTGAGAGAATTCGCTAGTACTAACCCAGCACTACAAGAACTGCAAAAAGGAGCTCTAAATCTTGAAACAAATTCTCAAAATACACCAAAATAGAACCTCCTCAAAGCATAAATCTCACAGGACCTATATAACAACACAATGAAAAAAAAATAAAAACAAAAAAACAAGGTATTCAGGCAACAACTAGTAACTAGTATGATGAATAGAATAGTACCTTACATCTCAATACTAACATTGAATGTAAATGTCCTAACCCTGCCACTGAAAATATACAGAATGGCAGAATAGATAAGAATTCACCAACCAAGTTTCTGCAGTCTTCAGAAGACTCACCTAACACATAAGGACTTAACATAAACTTAAGGTAAAGGGGTGGAAAAAAAAGTTCCATGCAAATGGACACCAAAAGTGAGTAGGAGTAGCTATTCTTACACCAAATGAAACAAACTTTAAAGCAACAGCAGTTAAAAAAGACAAAGACCGACACTATATAATGATAAAAGGACTAGTTCAACAGGAAAATATCACAGTCTTAAATATATATGCACCTAACACTGGAAGCCCCAAATTTATGAAACAATTACTACTAGACCTAAGAAATGAGATAGATGACAACACAATAATACTGGGGGACTTCAATACTCCACTGACAGTACTAGACTGGTCATCAAGACAGAAAGTCAATGAAGAAACAACTGACTTAAACTATACACTGCAACAAATGGACTTAATGGGTATTTATGGAACATTCTACCCAACAGCTGAAGAGAAAACATTCTATTCCTCAGCACGTGGAACGTTCTCCAACAGAGACTATATGATAGGCCACAAAACAAGTCTCAGTAAGTTAAAGAAAATCAAAATCATATCAAGTACTCTCTCAGACCACAGTAGAATAAAATTGGAAATCAATTCCAAAAGGAAGCCTCAAAACCACGCAAATATATAGAAATTAAATAACTTGCTCTTGAATTATCATTGAGTCAACAATGAAATCAAGATGAAAATTTAAAAATTCTTTGAACTGAACAATAATAGTGATACAACCTATCAAAACCTCTGGGATATGGCAAAAGCGGTGCTAAGAGGAATGTTCATAGCATTAAATGCCTACATCAAAAAATGAAAGAGCACAAATAGACAATCTAAGCTTACACCTCATGGGACTGGAGAAGCAAGAACAATCCAAACCCAAACCCAGAAGAAGAAAAGAAATAACAAAGATCAGAGCAGAACTAAATGAAATTGAAACAAACAAACAAACAAAAGCAATACAAAAGATAAATGAAACAAAAAACTGATTCTTTGAAAAGATAAATAAAATTGATAAGCCATTAGTGAGGTAAACCAAGAAGAGAGAAGATCCAAATAAGCTCAATTAGAAATGGAAGATAAGATATTACAACTGATATCACAGAAATGCAAAAGATTATTCAAAGCTACTACGAACATCTTTATTTGCATAAACTAGAAAACCTAGAGGAGATGAATGAATTCCTGGAAATATATAACCGTTGTAGGTTAAACCAGCAAGATATAGAATCTCTGAAAAGGCCAATAACAAGCAGTGAGATAGAAATGATAATTAAGAAGTTACCAACAAAAAAACAAAGTCCAGGACCAGGTGGATTCACAGCTGAATTCTATCAGACATTCAAAGAATTAGTACCAATCCTATTGACACTGTTCCAATAGTCAGAAAAAGAGAAAATGTTCCCTAAAACATTCTATGAAGCCAGTATTACTCCAATACCCCAAACCAGGGAAAGACATAACAAAAAAAGAAAAATACAGACCAATATCCCTGATGAACATAGATGCAAAAATCCTTACCAAAATACTAGCAAATCAAATCTAACAGCATATCAAGAAGATAATACACCATAATCAAGTGGGTTTCATATTAGGGATACAGGGATGGTTTAACATACAGAAGTCAAGAAATGTGATACACCATATAAACAATTTTTTTAAAATCACATGATCATCTCAATAGATGCAGAAAAAGCATTTGACAAAATCCAGCATCCTTTATGATTAAAATCCTCTGTAAAATCAGCATAGAAGGGACATAACTTTAGATAATAAAAGCTATATATGACAAACCCACAGCCAACATTATACAACATTATACAACAGGGAAAAATTGAAATGATTACCTCTGAGTAATCATTAAGTCGATTGTTTCTTTGTTGACTTTCTGTCTTGATGACCTGTCTAGTGCTGTCAGTAGAGTATTGAAGTCCCCCAGTATTATTGTGTTGTCATCTATCTCACTTCTTAGGTCTAGTAGTAATTGTTTTATAAATTTGGCTTCCAGTGTTATGTGCATATATATTTAAGATTGTGATATTTTCCTGTTTCCTCTGAGAAAGGGAACAAGATAAGGATGTCCATCTTCACTACTTCTATTCAACATAGTACTGGAAGTCCTAGCTAGAGCAATTACACAAGAGAAAGAAAAAGGATCAAAATTGGTAAAGAAGAAGTCAGATGTCACTGTTTGCTGATGATGTGAATGTATACCTAGATAACCCTAAAGACTCATTCAAAAAGCTCAAAAACTGATAAATGAATTCAGCAAAGTTTCAGGATACAAAATTAATGTACACAAATCAGTAGCTCTGCTATACACAAACAGTGGCCAAACTGAGGATCAAATCAAGAACTCAACCTCTTTCACAATAGTTGCCAAAAAAAAGTACTTTAGAATATACCCAATCAAGGATGTGAAAGAACTCTACAAGGAAACTACAAAACACTGCTGAAAGAAATCATAGATGACACAAACAAATGGAAACACATCCCATGCTCATCAATATTGTGAAAATGACCATACTGCCAAAGCAATCTAAAAATTCAATGCAACTTCCACCAAAATACCACCATCATTCTTCACAGAACTAAAAAAAACAATCCTAAAGTTCATTTGGAATCACAAAAGAGCCTGCATAGCCAGAGTAAGAATGACAAATCTAGAAGCATGACATTACCCAACTTCAAATTATATTATAAGACTATAGTCACCAAAACAGCATGATACTTGTGTAAAAATAGGCACATAGACCAATGGAACAGAATAGAGAACCCAGAAATAAAGCCAAATACTTACAGCCAACTGATCTTCAACAAAGCAAACAAAAAAATAAAGTGGGAAAAGGACACCTTATTCAACAAATGGTTCTGGGATAATTGGCAAGCCACATGTGGAAGAAAGAAACTGGATCCTCATTTCTCACCTTATACAAAAATCAACTCAAGATGGATGAAAGACTTAAATCTAACACCCGAAACCATAAAGATTTGAGAAGATAACATCAGAAAAACCCTTCTAGACTTCTAGACATTGGTTTACACAAAGACTTCATGACCAAGAACCCAAAAGCAAATGCAAAGATAAATAAATGGAACTTAATTAACTAAAAATCTCCTGCACAGCAAAAGAAATAATCAGCAGAGTAAACACAGTCGGGTGTTAAAAAGGATTCACTGGGGTGTAGGAAGTAAAACCACCTTTAAATAGATAACATAGTTGCCTATGGGTTATCATTTCACCTAGCCCAGGGGTTGGCAATTTTTTTTTTCTGTAAAGGACCAGACAGTAAATATTTTAGGCTTTCCAACCCATATGGCGTCTATCACAACAACTCAGTTCTGCTTTCGTAGCACAAAAGCCGCCACAGACAATATGCACATAAATGGGCATGGCTGTGTTCTAGTAAAACTTTACAAAAACAGGTGGTAGGCCAGATTTGGCCCTTAGGCCATAGTTTGCCAATTCCTGACCTAGTACAACATAGTATGGATTCAGGAAATTAGAATGTCTTTTCAGGTTAAAGATCATCAGACTCGAAACTCCATAAGAATAGGAACGATTGATTCATGGAGTTCCTGGAGTTTGTGTTTATCATTGGGTCTCCAGGGAAGAGCTTCATTGGAGTTCTCCACTTTTTCAGGAAATGTTAGCTTCTGAACTGAGCAGTGCCTGGAACTTTTAGTAACACTCAATAACTAAATGGAAAATGAGATATTTAGACATCTCACTTTAAAACTGTGTTATAATCATAAGACTGTACCTTATGCCTGCTCTTTCCACATCTGTTTTTACACAATAGATAAAATTTTTGGAGAGTCCCACCTTTTTTCTGTCAGCATAAGGTCAGTGACAGAGAAAGAGGAAGTGCTAAAACTGTTAAGGAAATATACACAACCTGGATATGGGGTTCTTTATGCCCAAGCCCACAAAAAAAAAACACTGAGGCCCGTGGGAGTAAATATCATATATCTTTGTAATTTATTAGAAACAAAGGAATGAGGAACCACTTTAGCAGTAGTGTCTTAACACGACTGTGTTACAGGGGTGATACCACATATGTACCTTGTGAAATTTGTACATAAGCACAGTGCTTAATATGAAACTTTAAGAAAAATGTGATCTAAGTCATTAAACATACCTTCTTTTCCTGAACATCCTCTACTTTTTCATTCCTTGCATTTTTTATGAATGGTTTCTTTTCAGGTGTGATTTTTCTGAAGTTATTAAACATACTCAGGAGAGATTTTATATAAAAATCTGGACCAAATCCAAAGGCTAGTGTTGCCACTGAATAGAGAGAGCATTCATTGACAATTTCACCTTCAGTCAATCCATTAATCTGTAAGGGGGCTTTCTAAAACTGTTACTTATGAAAGGGTTTATTTTTATTTTTATTTTTTTTAAGATGGAGTCTTGCTTGTTGCCCAGGCTGGAGTGCAGTGGTAGCGATCTCAGCTCACTGCAAGCTCTGCCTCCCGGGTTCACGCCATTCTCCTGTCTCAGCCTTCCGAGTACCTGGGACTACACCCGAGTACCTGCCACCACGCCCGGCTAATTTTTTTGTATTTTTTTAGTAGAGACGGGGTTTCACCGTGTTAGCTAGGATGGAAAAGCTTTTAAAAGAATAAAAATATGTAGAAAACAGTGGAAAAGTAGAGTTTAATGTAGAGTTTTTTTTGTTTTTTGTTTGTTTTACTTTTCTAAGAATGTTTTTAAATAGCTATATCCCTACACAAATACATTTTAATTTCAGAATACAGAAAATACACACTTAAATTTTGTGATCTTCTTGCACACGTATGTTTATTGTGCACTATTCACAATAGCAAAGACTTGGAACCAACCCAAATGTCCATCAATGATAGACTGGATTAAGAAAATGTGGCACATATATACCATGGAATACTATGCAGCCATAAAAAAGGATGAGTTCATGTCCTTTGTAGGGACATGGATGAAGCTGGAAACCATCATTCTCAGCAAATTATCGCAAGGACAGAAAACCAAATACCACATGTTCTCACTCATAGGTGGGAACTGAACAATGAGAACACTCGGACACAGGGTGGGGAACATCACACACCAGGGCCTGTCATGGGGTGGCGGGAGTGGGGAGGGATATCATTAGGAGATATACCTAATGTAAATGATGAATTAATGGGTGCAGCACACCAACATGGCACATGTATACATATGTAACAAACCTGCACATTGTGCACATGTACCCTAGAACTTAAAGTATAATTTAAAAAAAAAAGAGGCTTTTGAGGAGCCAGCTTTCAGGGAGCTACTTGGGAGACTAAGGCAGGAGGATCACTTGAGCACAGCAGTTTGAAGCTGTAGTGTGCCATAACTGTGCCTGTGAATAGGACATTGCAGTCCAGCCTGAACAACATAGTGAGACACCCATCTCTTTAAAAAAATCATTTTTTAAAAGACTTTCAGGAATAGAGTCTCTCTCTTGCCTTTCCATTTTCTGCTGTGGGATGATGTAGCAAGAAGGCCCTTGCCAGATGCTGTCCCCTTGATCTTGGACTTCCCATGCTCCAGAACTGTGAGAAATAAATTTCTGTTCATTATTAATTTTTAAAAAAAAGTTTGTGATCTTAAGAAAATGATAAAATCTTAGTATGAAAAATAAGATAAATATTAACTCAGCAAAATTTAGGATAGGTTCTATATTAACCTAGACCAATAACATTATGATATATATATATAATTTTTCAATTCTATTTATTTACATATCAAAAATTAATACATGCTTATTATGCCAAAGTCTGTGTTTGAACTTGGGAAAACCACAAGTATGCATTTGAAAGTACCCCAACACTGAAAGACCTTGCTACATCGTCCAGGAAATCAATTGCTCACCAATAATATAGGGAAGTAAATAAGCAAAAATGGGTAAGATGAGAAAGAAGCAGATTTGCTCAAAGCAGAAAATATGGGCTAAGTGCAAAGGGGTCAAGCCTCAAAACCACCAGTTGGAATGTTGCTATCATAGAGAGGAAGATCTCCATTCAAATCCCTTTCTAATATGGTTAATGGTAAAGAGCCCCACTGGGGCATTAGTCAAAAAAGCAGGGTGATTGGAGAGACTACTCATAAGTGTTAATGATGAAGGAGAATATGTACAAAATTGCTAATAGCCAGATTGGAAACAGAATTCAAATGGGATCACTCATTTTTCTTTTCCCTGCTCTTTTTTTTTTTTAATTTGCATTGTCATAAAATAAAATGCAGTATGTTATCTATAGGTGGCAACATTTAGACTGTTCGTTTTCTGACATTTTCTGAATTACACTTGGAAACAGATCTACCAACATCCTAATGGTGACTGCAAAATATAGAAATGAAAGAAAGGGCAAGAACTGGAGTTCTGAATAAAGTTTTCAAACAAAATATGAACACAGTAGCAAACACCTAGAGTTCACCTCTACCTTAAAATTGTTCCTAGCATTTAGTGACCAGAGTTAGACAGTTTTATTTGAATCTGTAAAAGGCTTGGGCATTTCCCCAGCTGCTAGGTCAAGGTTGGGTCATCCATGACCTTAAAGATGCTCCAAGAAACAGTCCATATTCTCTAATGTTTATGTCCTGAAAGAAAGGATCTGGTTTGTCATTTTTGTTCTGATTCCAAATGTTACATAATTAAGAGAGCCTGGGCTTCTAACACACTCAAAAGCTGCATGAGTCATAAGGTTCAGTGTCATCCTTTTGATTCAAGCTAATTCCAAAACTATATTATGCATGGATCAGTGACCAGGTAGGTGCAAAGGAAGGAGGTTGTGACAATTGACTGGAAATGGCTCTGTTCACCTGAGACCAGAAAGAGGATTTTATCAGTAGAAGAAAAGAAAAGCCAAAGATATATAGGACCTGTACATTAGAAGAACTCAGAACAGGTTGTGTTCTAGTTTGTAGTGTTCTGAATGGTAATTGTGCATTTGTATATGGTTTTTAGCGATAATGTAATACAGTGGCCCCCAATTATCTGTGGTTTCAGTTCCTGCTATTTTAGTTACCTATGGTCAACTGCAGTCTGATTAAGTGGAAAATTCCAGTAATAAACAATTCATAAGTTTCTAAATGTATGTTTTCTGAGGAATGTGATGAAATCTCCAATGCCAACCCACTCCATCCTATACAGGACGTGGATCATCCTTTCATCCAGTGTATCCACGCTGTAAATGTACCCACCCATTAGTCACTTATCCTCTGGATTATCAGGCTGTGGTGGTATCGCAATGCTTGGGTTCAGTACTATCGCTGGTTTCAGGCATCCACTGTGGGTCTTGGAGCGTAGGTCCTGTGGTAAGGGAGGACTACTGTATAATACTGATTGTGGGAGTCGTACTGAAGAAAACTGATTTCTCTTTTCTTTTCAGCTGTAGTTAATTTACCTACCCTTTTCCTGAAATGCCAGTTTTGGGTATTTCATGAAAGCAGAAGACTAGAAAGATAATAAAAACCAAATGAGTGCTTGGCACATTTCTCACACTGTAATGAAACCAGAGTAATTGAGAGAGTCAGCAAATCACAGTTATCAATCAAATGGTGAATCTGGTGGGTACAGATGCCAAGTCTGATTTGCTGTTGTGGTCCAGAGAACCTGTTTTGTTTTTGTTATTTATTATTTTTGTTTGGTGTTTGCATTATTCTGAAAAACAGAAAAACACACACGTTGTCCCACCAGGTGATACTTACATTTCAGCTTAAGAGTGTGGATCCAAAGTGGTATTGTCGGCTCAATTTTTAAAAGGAATCTGCCTAACAAATATCTGGACTTAAAATGTAAAGGAAGCAGAGGAGGTGATGGAAAATATAAATAAAAAGAAAAAAGCCACTTCAATTAGTGCATCAGTTAATCTGGATAGATTGAAAACTCACTTCCAATTCAACTCTAAAATTAATCCTCTTTGATAATACAAGGGACATTTTATGTAGTGATTTCAGAAATAATGAATTTATAAAAAAAAAAAGAAAATAAAAAGAAGAAAAGAGAAGAAAAGGTTAAATCCCAGATCTTTGGATTTTAAAAAAACTGTTGTCCCTCTTAAATTTTCATTTACCTCCTTTATTTGACCTTACTCCTATCCAGAAAACACAAGTAAATTGTCTTTTTTTCTTCCTTTTTTCTAAGTAAAAGATTGTTTTATATATTCAGGCTGGATTCAGAACAAAAGTAATTCTCACCCTAGTGTTGAATTTTTAATATGTGAAGCTCAAAAGTTTTGAGATTTTTGGTTCCAAACATTTTGCTGAATGTTAGCGTTGACAAATGAGTCACCCAAGTCTTAGTTCTTATCACTTAGTTTCTGATGAAAAAAGTAACTGGCTTTAACCACAACTTAAGGGAAAGAACAGTTGCTTCTCTCCTACTGATAAAAATTCAGCACTATAGGCAAGTTCCCTTGATGCTAATATAGATATGGTGGGCCCAACAGACAGGTGGAGTTGGCAAATAAATGTTCATTTCTTCCTTTTATGACTCAATGTTATCATGAGGGAAATTGAGAACATTTCCACAACACAGCTGTGTGGGATTCTCCAGCTCGTCTATCAAGATAACACAGTCTCTTACTCCCCTGCAGTTTGGCAGCCAGTGGAGAGCTGAGTGGGAGAAGGAAGATTACTCTCAAGTTCTTAGCTCCACTCGAAGTGAAAGTCGTGTTTCAGAGTTTGCTACTTCTGTTGATCAATTCAAAGTCTCTGGAGTTATTTGCAGGTTACTCTAGCTAACAGAATCATATAATCAGGACTGGATACAGTTTTACAGGTCATGTAATCAGTGCTTGTGACCCCTGTCTAGCTCACTGGCAAGTCCTCTTCCAGCATGTGACCGTATACCTCTGATGAAAGAAAACCTAACACTTTCCACAGATACATTTCTATTTTTAAAGAGAAGATTCTTCATTATATTTATTTTAAGCCTACCAAAATACAATTTGTATTTACTGTTTCTGAGTTTGCACTTTGAGGTCATTCATAGGAAACTGACTCCTTTTTGTACAAGTACACCCTTAAATTCTTGAAAGAAATCGTCATGTTCTTTAGGCGGTTGCTCCTGTAATAGAGTCTCAAGTCTTTTCTCTTTTGGATGGGATAACTCAGCTCAGTACTCAAAGTGTGATTAGATCATTAAGCAGTAAAATAGGCCTGTTACTTTGCTGACTCAATGATTGGACTTTGTCAACTAGAGTTAAGTACTTCCTATGATCTCAGCCCAACTACAGAAAGAGAAATGGAAGACATTGCTGGCCATTTGTAGGAAGCAACGTAGTTAATGCAGACACATAGTAATAATTTATATTTTTAATTTCTTCAAGTTTTGGAGGAAAAAAATTACATAAATAAAAATCAAACTTGGTCAGATGCAAAGGCTCATGTCTGTAGCCCCAGCACTTTGGGAGGTCAAGGCAGGAGGACTGCTTGAGGGTAGGAGTTTGAGACCAACCTGGACAGCATAGCAAGACCTCATCTCTACAAAAAAAAACTTTAAAATAAAATTATCTGGGTGTAGTGGCACAGATCAACAGTTCTGACTTGTTGTCCTAGCTACTTAGGAGGTTGAGGCAGGAGATTGCTTGATCCCAAGAGGTTGAGGCCAGTGAGCTACAGTTGTGCCACTGTACTCCAGGCAGGGTAACAGAGCGAGACCCCGTCTCCAAAAACAACAACGACAACAAACAAGAAGTCAAATTTGCCATCTTCCCCCATTAGTCAATGACCTTTGCACACAGTTCCAGACTCAAAATTTTATAAGTATCCTCTAATCTTCTTCATCTTTGCTATCCAATGAGTTGTCTAGTTTCACTTCATTTCTGCTACTACCATTCTTGTCCCTGGGGTCTTATTACTAAACTAAAGGCTTAAACTCTTACAGTTGGTTTGATGTGACTTTAGTGACATCTAGCTCAACCATGCACTTATCTTGATTCCTAAGTCTTTTAAATTCTCAAATGCAGTTAAATTGAGTGAGAGCAGGAGGGAACGGAAAATTATAACAAACTGACAAACTCATGCCAAGTCAGAAGAGTACTCTATTTTCAAAGGTTCTCACACAGCAGAATACAAGTTCAGCATTGTCAGGGTCCAGGTTTTTGAGAGAATTACAAATTCCTATTTTTAAATAAACTCCTTTGAGTTTTCTAAAGGTTAGTGTTTTGTTCTTTAAGGGAGTCCTTTTTGCCAAATGCATATTCTGGCTAGCTCTAGCCTATGGACCATCAGCTTGGGACCATTGTTCAATACTCAAATGTTCTCAGTCATCTCAATAATTCTTATAATGACCTGAAAAGTATTACAGAGAGTATTACTGAGACACTAAAAAAGTTATAATACAATATGGAACAACTTTACAAATACTTATAATACAACATTCGACAAAAATATGAAAATTATGTATCGTTTGTTAATAATTATATCCTTAGGATACTGCTTTTGAATAAATAAAGACAATAAAAAATGAAAAATTTTATGATAAGTTTGGATGGAAAGAATGTGGGTGACTAAAATATTTTCTTCCTTCTCCTAGTCATTGTTTTCCTAATTCTCTTCTATGAGACTACATGACTTCCCAAAAGTACAAAATCCATAAATATATCTGAATTATTATATGTAAGTGAAAGGAAAATCAGAACAGAAGACATAGGAATTTACTGGTGTGTTAACCTTCCCTTGCAGCGTGTCTGTACTCTTTAGTCTTATGTTCTTTTTTTTAAATGCAAACATGTGCTCAAACTGTTTTTTTCAGAAGCAATTTTGGTGGAAAGACTGGAAATGTTGTAACATCAAGTTGAAGGGGATAAAAATAGAAAACAAAAATACTATGTTTATTAGTAAGAGTGTGAAAGAGGGAAAAACATATACCAGATATAAGGTTGATCAAATTAATTTTCCTGTGTTGGCTCTTTCTAGTGAGATTTGATTTACTCAAAACTAACATTTTTTTGAGCACTTCTTCAAGGTACTATTGCTATCTTCATATATCTTCTCCATATTAATGATAAAGAAAGTTAGATCTGGTGAGGTTAGCCCAACATCACAGAGCTCCTAAGTACCAGAGCCAGGGTCCATCCCGGGTCACACTCCCTCCACAGTAGACATGACTGCCTATTGCTTACAAGCCAAATAATCTCAAGTCAACATTGAAAAAACTCTGATTTATGTACCCTAATTCCCAACAAAGCAAAATTAGGATTTTGTGCTTTTCTAATATGTCTCTCTCTCTCATCAGATTTGCGGCCTATCAAATGGACCTGCCATCATGGTCCATAGTGCTTTCACTGGACATAATTATGCTTCTGCTGAGGTTTCTTTCTTTTCTTATTTTTCCCCTTCTCTTTGCACCCAGCCATACAATGACTATGACTGGCCATTTTGAGTGTCAGAGGTCACCCTTCCCTTCTGTACCAAAGTCGTTATTAGAAAACTCAAAAGACTCCTGGATTTGAAATTTCTTCCTTGAAGATAATATAAAGAGCAAATAAGCCACAGCCCTGTTGCCGTAAATTCAATGTAGCATGACAGTGTGAAGGCTAGCTAACTCCACATATTAAAAATATTCTTTTACTTTTTATTCTTGATTACTTGACACCTGGAGCCCAGGAGAGACTGCCCTTCTCAGGGTTACTTAATAGGGATAGAAATGACACATCTATAAGGGTGTCTTTTATACGCAAACTAACCCATCCAGAGCCCATATCCCAACTACCTCCTCCATCAGATTTTCATACTCTAGGCCACTATTCTCCATCCTAGTCACCCCAGGGCCAGGTACCAGACAACTACAGATAGCCCCTATACCTTAGAGCAATTATTCATACTAGGAAACCCTAAACCCTTTTACTCTGTCTCATTTATCTCTTCCCATGGAACAATGCTCTTGTCCATGTTTTCCCCTACACCTTCTGTTTCCTAACTGACTCTGGTGATACCCTCTGGGTCCTCCAACAGCATGGCAAGATATGTGCCCTCCTCTTGGTATCGGTGAGTATGACAAGCTGTCTTTTCAATGGCAGTCATCTCCTAATGTGTTGGTCCCACCATACTTGAATAAAAACAAAATCTACATTTTAAAACACTCCAGAAAAGCCCAGTCTCATGGCATGGTTCACACTCCCTGGAATGCTATGTTTGTTATTATGATTCTGTATGTGCTGAGCATTAAAAGAGCACAGCAGAGTCAGCTGTGATTCCAACCGGGGCTTTTACAGCCTGGTTTGGACAATAGCTCTTAAATGGCTCCACCTATATTAAGAGAGGATTCTTCAGTGTATTGATAATCTATACAAAATCTTTTTGTTCGTCATACACATGATTAAAAATATCAGTGCGTCATGTCAGTGCTTAAAACACGGGATGGGGGAACAGCCTGATGTTTCATTACAGGTCTGCCCCCAGAAAGTATGTGAGCTCATGTAGGCATTGACCCCTCACATACTAAATGGGCACGTCTAAGCTCTATGCAAGAAGTTAAAAGTAAAACCAATAGAATGAAGAGTTGCAAGACTAAAACATAAATGTTTAAATGCAACTCACTCAGAGAAAAGTTTTGAATGCCTAAAATGAATTCAGCTGAATAGAAAATGCTCACAGCTACCACATAAAGCATTGTTTATTTTCTCTTGTAAAGACTCGTTCCCTCAGTATCTTTTCTTTGCCAGTTTGTGATGTTCTCTGGGGCAATTTCCCATCACCGCTGCTGCCAGCCAGCTGATCACCATAGTAGTCAACACAATGACCCAGGAGAGCACCAAGACACCCTGCTGTCAACCGGTTTGCAGGATGTAGCCTCAGCAAAGTGAAGAGCTCCAAACACCCCTGTGCTCTCTGGCTCAAACTTGGCAGTTTGGGGAGGCTGCCAGGACAACACCAGGAGGGGAGCCAGGGGAGCAGTGTGCCAGAGTCAGCAGGTGGCAATGGCCAACAGCAGCTCAGAGAGGCAGATCAGTCTTTCCAGCAGTGAAGACAGCCAACCGAGGTGGGAGCCAATGCGGCCCTTGTTATCCAATGTATAGGCATTGTTATAAATGACATCAGAACCCCCTGTACATTTCTCACTGGGCTTGTTAGCCAGGTGGCAGTCTTACCAGTCATCATTGCTCCAAGCAGAGCGTATGTTATAACGTTTAACTTACACTTGAGGCCAGATAATTACATTTCTTGGAATAATGTCTTGGAGACACAATAACAATGAGTTCTAGTATTTATACAATCCTGTTCTATAAAGCAGTTAATGAACCTGACAGACAGCACTTAAGTGAGATTTAGACCACTGCTCACAAATTGGTAAGGAAATGCTAGCCAGCCACTTAAAATATTTGAAACCTAATATGTAGATATAATGTTTTAGAATTCAGATCATGTAAAAATTGAGATAAAATTAAAATAAAAATCCAGAAGTTCTGAGTGTCATTTTTATACACAATCCAACATATCAGTTGATGTAGTATATAAAAGTCTGAGTGATGCCAGTACATTTGTGTTCACATTCTATTCCCCTGAAATGGCAAGACTGAAATACAGTAGAATACTAGCCTCTTTTCTTAATTTCAATCCAGAATAGGATTACATATGCATAAGGGAAGTGAAAATTATTCATTATAAAACTAAAACGTTTCAAGAGCAGAGATAATATACAAAACAGATGTTATAAAAGATACTTTTCAAGTTGGAATGTTCCAAGTTGTAATATGTTTCTGAAATGAGCAGAGCCTATCAATTAAGAAGTAGTCTTGCTTGCTTATAACAAATTAAACACTCTTCTAGAATTTGTATACTTGAGGAATACATTTAAAAAATTAAAACAGACTATCTGTGTTTTTGAGGATATTACAATCTTGTTGACAGAGCAAAACTAACAAGAGGATTACCAGCCAACATTAAAGGAGACCCAGTTCCAGAATTTTCTTGCAATCAGCCCAGGAGGAGAGAAAAGATTATGGAGGCCAGGAGTAGTACCGGAAGACTGCACGGAGGAGGTGGGATAAATTGCCAGGACTTAGCATGGGTAAGATTGGACTCCAAAGCCTTCATTATATACAGCCCTAGACTAGGAGTCAGAGTTTCATCTGCCGCTATATAATGGTGATTACTATGATAAGTTCAATCATTGAGAATCAATCACAAGCCAGGAACTATATTAGAATACTGTGAACAAGACAGGTTGTGATTGTTTTTGGAAGTAAAGACTCCAGTAAATATCCTATAAATGCTGCTAGGTTCACTCAAATTAAATCTGGCTTGTTCTCTGTGCCTGAGGACGACCATGTATGTCCAACAAAACAAACTTACCCAAAGGAAGAAGCAGACCAGATTGTCTTAGTTAAAACTTCCTTCAATTTCCTATCTTCACAGACAATGCTTCTATGGCTTTTTAGAAAAGCAGAATCAACTAAAAATGTGGTGGAAAGCTTTTCTTACTCCCCTCAATCCCTAGGGAATGAATACTTGAAGTAGTTTACCTAGAATCCTAAGACTCAGGAAATAAAGATTGAAAATTGCTGGATAGGCTAATTTTCCAAAACCCTTTTGATTCTATGATCTTGAAAATAAAGCTAAGAATACCAGGTGGTAATTTCAAGTTCAAGCATAGGCTATAGATACATTGTTTCTAAAACGTTGTACAAGACAAGTGATATGCAAAGTTCTGGAACTGGGTATAGAACCACTCCTCTTCCTGCCACCATACTCAGGTCCTCTCCTCTTCCCAGCACTACATTTGCCCCCACTCCACCCCTCCACCTCCCACACACATTGGTTCATCTTTACTCAGGTCCGTATATGTGTTTTATAATTATGTTACCATATCCCTCCTTTCTTTCTTTTCTTTTGCTATTAACAACTTTAATTTGCTAACACAGGATTGTTCACACTTGTGTTCCAAAGTTTTGAGAAAAGTAGACTCCAGCCATCCTGCCTCACAAGAAGCAATGGACATTTCAACATGGCAGAGTCATTTCACACACCTGCTTGCCATTTCTAAGTGGCATCTAGCACAACTTGTTTAGATCTGCCACTTCCTGGCTTCAGATTTGTTTCATGTTAGATTTGGGGGGAAAACACATAGAACATTTTGAGCAGACTTCCTCTCTAATACCGTTCTCAGCTCATCTCGTTTCATTCAGTTCTGAGACATCTGGGCAAACTCTAATGTATTACTCATAGCACTTTCCTAACATTTGCTGGGCCCATGGTAATATTTCACATTGTTCTTCGTATTTGAAAATACTGCTGATGCTGTCAGGATGGTAAACAGGATGAGTCTAAACCGAGACAGTCACACATACTCACCTCTCTCTCTTTTGGGATGTGACACCAGTTTCTGAGAGAGCTGCTGGGGGTTTGGAGGGTGATCTTGAATGTAGAACAGAACCATATGAACAGCTACTGTTTAAGGGATCTTGTGGGTACCTACTAGCTGAACAGGACTGAAGTCACAGTTCTTATTGTATCACCAACTCCCCTCAAGAGATAGTTCAAAAAGGTGAATTGACATTCTAATACAGAGGCTTCAAGCACAGCCAACTAAAGTGGCTTCTTTTGGTTCCTCAAGCAGCCCAAGCTTGTTTCAGCCACAGAACACTTACCCCAACTGTTTCCTCTACCTGGGACTCTCATGCTTCCCTTCTTCCCAGCAATGGCACTTTCTTATTCTTTAGCTCTCAGTTCTCAAATAAGTCTTCCTCAGAGAAGCCTTCCCTGATCACTCTGTCTAATGCAGCATGCTACTCCCACCCCAGTATTCTCTAATATGTTTTCCTGTTTTATAATTAATATCTTTATAGCACTTATGAAAATCTGAAATGATCTGGTAAATTTATTTGTTATTTATTGTTGTATTGTTTTTTATTAGTTGCTCTGTATTAAATATAGGATTCTTGTGATCATTGACTTAATTAATGTACCATTTGACTAGTGTTTGACAAATCTTATGTGCCCCCCAAACTGTAGAATAAGTAAATAATATACTTTTTGCTTTCCAATATATTTTCCAGTTATGGTTTCACTTATTCTTCTCCTCACTCAGTCCTTCCCTTACTTTCTTTTCCATCCTGAAGTTGGAGAAGAGAACTTAGATGGTATAATATGCTAAAGTACCATTATAGTTAGGAAACATTCTCTGAGAATCCATAAAAATATATTTTCATATAACACCTCTCCAATTTCTGCCCAATTTGAAAGAATTACCCATTTGCTGGAGATTAGTGCATCAGCCTGTTACAGATTAATTACCCAGGTGGCCCTCGTCTGCATGGGAAGTAAGAAAGCAACAGTACAAATCAGCCTGAGAGAGAACAAACAAGAATCATCACCTGCTCTTTTTCTCTTCGAATTGGCAAATACCAGCCATATACAGTCTGACCATTATAGGAAAGCAAGAGACCTGTTAATTTTTATTATGAACAAATTATAGCTAAGACCTATAATATCTGATATTTTTGCTTTGTAATCCTAAATTCTAAATTGCTTCAATGAACAGAAGAAAATCTTAGAAGCCCATATGGCTGTCAAATTAGCAAGCGAAGACTTGGAAACACCATGTCTGAGCCCACTGAATCAGATAAGTAGAGATGCAACTTTGAAGTACTGGGATCTCAACTTATCTCATGTGTAGAAACACAAGAGTTCTATATATGTCATGAATTAACACAATCACAAGCTGAGAAAGGAAGAAATAGCATTGAGCATTGGTACACTATCAAAATCAAAACAAAATAAAAAGGAATAAAGTAAAATGAGCACATATTGAAGTACATAGTATATCTACAAAATATCTTGACATAGCATAATCTGACCTTAATGCATCTTTTTTACGGGTAGATGATTTTGCATTAGAATCTCACATAAGATGAAAGAGTTGCTTCAACAGGGCAGCACTTCTCTGAGGAGCCATTGTGTTTGGCCCATCTGCTAAAGAACTGTGGGGAATAACGTCTGCCCTACTGGCCTCAGCAATCCACTGCATTAATAGAACATAAGCGCTTATGCAATGGCACTGGATCTGTGGCAGCTGTTTGTTCAATGTTTCATGCTTTTAGCCACATCTGCTCCAAATGAGTGTTAATATTGCAGTGGCATCCACTAAGGATGGGCTCTGTCAGCTTTGCTGAGGATCAGTCTGACCCCTGAAACAATGGAAAATCACTTTGTCCCAGAGTACCATCTTTTAAAATATCTGTATCCTCTTAACCTGCGGGTTACACCATCATACCCTCTCTGCCTTC